>NC_140418.1:91200000-91257500 GCF_965140295.1 Lepidochelys olivacea | reverse complement strand
ATTTTTTTTTTTTAAATTTTTAAATTTTTTATTTATTTTTTTGGTGAGTGGTGGGAGAGGCAAAATAGTTCATCTCTTGCCAAGAATGACGCCAGGGCAAAATAGGTTGTTATGCCTATGTCAAAAATTTTTGGTGACCTAATACCTGGAAGGCTCTAGCATCCCCATGTTTTGGAGCAGGGACTTGAAATTTGGCCTTTGTGTCAGTGATGTGCCTTTTGTCATCCCTTTGAAAATCCCCCCAAATTTTAAGCTTTGAAAAATTACAGTTTGCACCTGCTTAGTAGGGATTTAGAGTTTAGCCTCTAAAGTCCCTAGAGATTTCATGTGCACTGAGCATGCTCCAGCCTAGTGCTGAACAGAGCTTTCCCTGTAACTGCAGCTCTGGGCTGTTGCGGGCTGTGCCAGGTCTGGGCACCTGAACTGAGAGCAGGGATACCATCTCTCCTGTGCTCTGAATGAGCCCTCTGCTGGGCCCAGGCAGTGAGGAGGAGGAAGCCGTCTGATCTGAATGCAGAGGGGGCAAGCGAAAGATCTGTGGCGCGTAGGACTGGTTATGTGAATAGGGTGACCAGACAGCAAATGTGAAAAATCGGGACAGGGGGTGGGGGGGTTAATAGGAGCCTATATAAGAAAAAGACCCCAAAATCGGGACTCTTCCTATAAAATCGGGACATCTGGTCACCTTATATGTGAATGAGACTGGGACAAACAGCAAGGGGTAGGGAAGATACAGGTCTGGGATAGGGACAGGCTGGAAGGGATGGGGCAGGAAGGAGTCAAGCTTGGTCGGAAGAGTCTGTAGCTACTAGAATACACTCCCCTTAAGAGCCTGGAATGGAACCCAAGTTTCCTGAGTCTCATCATGCCTCTGTTGTCAGCAAATATCTGAGAAACCCACTGGCAAAATGTCCCACCCCCCTTCTAGTGCTAGTTCACATACAGCATGACACCCTGCTACTGCTGTCTGTTACTCCATTAGCTCACGCGGCGGCGGGCTGTGTGGTGACTCTGTAGGTTCCAGCCCAGCTGATGACCCGTGTGGGTGTTAACCTGGTGCCAAATGATGGAATTCCTGTTTTTTCAATTTGCTCTTTTAAAAAGCTAGGAAATTACACAAACCTTCAAAGAGGAAATTAAACAAACAACACCTGCATTAAAAGAACGTTTTATTAGAGTTGCAAAGTCAGGCATGCAATGGACCTATAGAAGACAGCCTCCTTGATTCAGCCCTCAAGCAGGTCCATTCTGTGCACCAAATAAGGTAGGAATTCTGTGGAAAAAATAGATCATGTAAATAAAGACTGTATCATAATTCATAGGCAAAAGGGCACCATATTCAGGATGCGCAGTCAAAATTAATTCAGTCATTTTCAACTTCTTCGTGCACCTGTAGTGTTCTTTTCATGTATTTTTTCATGTGTAATATATAATTCCTACACAATATTCTTCATTATAGTATCTAAATTGGCACTTGTATGAACTGCATTAACTTTACACGTGAGCATTATTAGTCAACAAGGCACTGATGATGCTGTTATAAAAAAATTGTCTCTAATACATACCGGTTTAGTACTGTGATGTTCCCTTTTTAATATCACAGTAGCCCCAATGGTTGCAATGACTGTTGTACATTGTCAAGAGTCACTGCAACCCCATCTGTCTGTCTGATTTAAAAAAAAAAAATCTTTAAAATCTACCAGAACTGCTGTTTGAGTGCAGGGTATCAGGTCTTAAGTGGTTTGGGGTGGGGGTGGGGGTAGGGATAGGGGTGGGGGGAGGAGGGCAAGGAGCAGAGTTCAACAGGGAAAAATCTTGGCCTTAATTATAGTAAATATTTCCATGATTGGAGACTAGCCTTCAAAGAACCAGGTGTCGTATTGAAAGTGCCCTAATCAACCGAAAAATCAGAGTGGCAAATCTCTTCTCCCAAAACTCAGAAATGCCACCACTCTTAACACTTTCTGTAACATAGACTAAGGAAGGGATTTACAATAGCTGACAAATCCGTATTAAATGTCCAATCTCCATGGTATCTAGGTGATATGAACGGTCACATTATTACTGAGATTGTAAGTAGTTTGGGGCATGTCTTCTTTTTGTCTTAACTACTATAATAGTAGTAAATAAATATCCATTTATTGAGGGCCATTTTTGCATTTGGTGCTCTGCCAAACATAGATGAAAACATCCCTGCCCTAAGGGGCTTACAAAATAACACTCAGAGGGGTCATGTCCTTCCTGGTTTCAGTCAAGGATGCTCAGCAGCTCTAGGGGTAAAGGGTTTGGTTTGTGTGTCATATAGCCCCAAATTGGACAGACAGAGAGTTTTGCCCACTAGTGACTCCAATAGGAAGAAGACGTGATCATAAATGGCCAGCTATAATTTCAATGAGTGGGTCTGCTTCCAATGGGTCCTGCAGGGATTGGTTCTTGGCCTTATGCCATTTAACATTTTTATCTATGACCTGGAAGAAAACAAAGTCATCACTGATAATGTTTACAGATTACACAAAAATTTGGGGAAGTGGTAAATAATGAAGAGGACAAGTCACTCATTTACAGTGATCTTTATCTAGGGCACAAACAAACAATATGTGTTTTAATACGGCTAAATGTAAATGTGTACATCTGGGAACAAATAATATAGGCCATACTTCCAAGATGAGGGATTCTATCTGGGGAAGCAATGACTCTGAAAAACATTTGGGGGTTTTGGTGGATAATCATCTGAACAGAGACAACCTGTGCCTGCTGATATGGGGGAGGAGGGCAGCTGGCTTCAGCTGTGTTACTGAGAATGCTCAGTCCATATAAGCATCCTCTCTACAAGCCAAGCAGAAAATTGCTGGGGATGGGTGGGGAGGGGAGCAGCATGTGACTCTGCAGCTGAATATGAGCTCCCAGTGTGATGATATGCCCAAAACGGTTACTGTGATCCAGAGATGCGTAAACAGGGGAATCTCAAGTAGGAGTAGAGAAGTTATTTTACCTCAAGATTTAGCACTGCTGGAATACTGCATCCAGTTCTGGTGCCCACAATTCAAAAAGGATGTTGATAAATTGGAGAGGGTTCAGAGAAGAGCCATGAGAAAAACATGCCTTATAGACTGAAGGAGATCAATCTATTTCATTTAACAAAGAGAAGGTGAAGGAGTGACTTGATAATAGTCTTTAAGTATCTACATGTGGAACACATTTAATAATCGGCTCTTCAGTCTAACAGAGGAAGGTATGACGTGATCTGATGGTTGGAAGTTGAAGCTAGACAAATTCAGAGTGGAAATAAGGTGTAAATTTTTAACTGTGACTGTAATTAATCATTGGAACAATTTACTAAGGGTGATGTTAGATTCTCCATCACTGACCATTTTTAAATCAAGATTGGATGTTTTTCTAAACGATCTGCTCTAGGAGTTATTTTGGGGGAAGTTCTATGAGCTGTGCTATGCAGGAGGTCAGACTAGATGAGCACAATGGTCCCTTCTAGCTTTAGAATCTATGAATCTAGTCAGACATAGATGTGCAGAATTGGTTTTAAGGTAAAGTTTCATGTAAGAAATCAGTTTTATGAGAGAATGATCCAGGTGGCTGTTTGGTGCACAAGGTGTGGAATAGAGTTGTGTAAATAGGGGGCAGCATGGGAGAAGGATACAAAGAGGGTTGGAAGCAGAGCCAATATAGGGTAGTGTGTGGTCACTGGGAGAAGGAGGAGATGAAGGCTGCACTGTCGGCAGTGCTTGACGTGCACAGAGGTGAGCAGATGAGGATGGGAAACTTAGATGCCTTCAGTCCTTTTCTTGTGCCATCTGCTTCCTAGCACAGCCTGAGCTTTTGTTCCATTTGTTATAAATTAAACTCTTCAAAAGAAAATATTTTCACTGAAAGTACATTTTGGAAAAGGATGTTAAAGTTGCAGAAGGGAAAGGAAACTAACTGTCTCAGATGATGCAGTTGTCCTGCTTCATGGAGAGCCTCCTTCCAGTGCAAAAGGACTGGCTTGAATTTTGGGAGAGAAAAGCCCACACACCTGCTGCATGGCTTCCTCCTGTGGTTCCCCTCACAGCACTGCTGTCTAGGGAATGAGCGGGAAGAAGTAGGAGTCCCAAGTCTTTAAAATGAGGCTTCTTTATTAGCCACTTTCAGATCCCGCCCACCAAAGATCATTTCTGTCTTGGTTCCCAGTCCTGCAATTGGAATAGTGTGGTGGATGCTAGCATCTGTGTGGAACATCACTGACATCAACATGGATGCAACAGACTGCCTACATGGATCTGATAGCAGATTCAGGGCCTAAGGCTGCACAGTATTGGTTGTCAAGGAAGATGCTCTGTGCTCCTTGGTGCATCAGGTTTGTATTGCAACAAAATCCTCTAGGGGCACCCAAATCAGCCAGTAGAGACCACTGGTGATAGTGGAGTAAAGTACACCTCCCACTTCACCTTTGAGAGTTGAACAAAAAATGTAAGCTACTGAAATAAAAATGAGTCATCATTAAAATTTGTGGAATATGTATTTATTCCCCATAAAAAGTGTGAGTTCGAACTGGACGCTGCAAAGAGGCTCCATAAAGAAAATTGCTTCTTCTCTTGACATTCAGCAGTTTCCATGGGGAACTGTTCCATCAGAGCTCGAAAGTGCAGCATTTCAACCCACTGCCACCACCCACCCCACAGGGAGCTATGCTTCAGCAGGGATTTTGGCAGGACTGCTGCAGCTCTTCACACTGGGAAGGAAGCTTCAAACACCAGCTGGAAGCTTCCTATAAGATCTCATGAATCAGTGCATCTCCTAGACAACTTGATCCCATCACCTTCCAGGCTAACTGTGAATTGGGCTCCTGCTCACCTGCTCCAACCAGACTCCCCAACTCCAGAAGAAACCCAAGTCCTGCACTCCAGTTCATTCCGAATGTTATTGAGACAAGGTGGGTGAGGTAATATCTTTTAGTGGACCATCTTCTGTTCGGGAAAGAGACAAGCTTTCAAGCTACACAGAGCTCTTCTTCAGCTTAATTGACTACACAAGGTGGAGAATCAGGCCTAAGGCCGTGTGCATGCAGAGAGATGAGTGGCCTCCTTGAAGGTAATTGGCAATGCCACTTTACAGATCAGCTACCTGTAGCAAGAGGTGTTCAAGTCTGGTTGTTAGGTCTGATTCTCCTCTCACACCAGGGTACTCCTGATTTACATCAGTATAAATAAGAGGGGAATCAGTCCCATTTATCTTCACAGGGTGGATAGATTCCCCATGTCCTGTAGAATAGAAGTGCCAAATTCTTCTCTGACTTACACCAATGTATATCTGGATTAACTCCACTGAAATCAGTGGATATTAGAATTTGGCCTGAAGTATTCAGGACTTTGGTATTTGTTTGCTGAATTTTTGTGTGGCTAGCTATACTGTAAATGTGTAGGTTGTCTCATCTTTTGAGTGTGCCTATGCATACGCTTCCAGCAAACACTGTGGTATCTGCTGGCAGCAAAGGAATCATTTATTGTGTGACAGGATACCTGTTTGTTGTGAAAGCTAAACTTATCCCAAGACAAGTTTTACTATTTTTTCATTTTTAGTATGGCACAGTACACTGCAGTAGCTGGGACCTGGTTAAATGGGATGTGTGCTTTACTGCATCTTTCAGAGAAACCTAACGATAGCAAATGCTAGTGCTTAATAGGCACACTTACAAATAAACCATGTAATAGATACATGCAGTGTTGTTGTAGCTGTGTTGGTCCCAGGATATGAGAGAGACAAGGTGAGTGAGATAATATCTTTTACTGGACCAACTTCTGTTGGTGAGAGAGACAAGATGAAGCTCCCAGGCTTGTCTTTTGAAAGTGTTGTGTGGGTTTCCTTTGAGGATGAGGACTGAGAGGTCAGATATAGAGTGATCACTTTGTGAGAAGTGTTTGCCCACACATGATGGGGATCTTGCTTCTGATGATAACCTTGGATGGGGTCCCAAGGAGTATGGTTTGTAGTTGTTTGATAATACCCCATATGGGTTCTAGTGTAGGGTGGTAGGTGATAACTAGGGGTGTGTGGTCTGAGCGGGTTTTATTTCTATATTGAAGTAGGTTCTCTTGGGGTATTTACTTAGCCCATTCCATGGTGTGACCTACTTCTCTGGTGGCATGTCCTTGTTTGGTGAAGGCAGTTTCGAGTGTGTTAAGGTGTATATCCTGGACTTTCTCCTTGGAATATATTCTATGGTGTCTGAGTGCCTTGCTGTAGATTATAGATTCAGTAATCACCCCAAACCCACCCAGAAATCTATTAAGTTAGGTGTGGTGATTGGTAGGTTTCTTGTATGTAGTTGTCTGTAATTTCACTGTTGAAGCTTATTGTGGTGTCCATGAAGTGGATGGTAGCGTAGGAGTGTTCCAGAGAGACATTAATGGATGGGGGGTGGTTGTTGAAGTTGTGATGGAAATCTACGAGGCAGTTTCAGGGTACGTCCTCACTACCTGCCGGATCGGCGTTTCGCGATCTATCTATTAGGGATCGATTTATTGCAACTCGTCTAGACGCAATAAGTCAATCCCCGAATTGATGCCTGTACTCCACCTGGGCAAGAGGAGTAAGCAGAGTCGAGGGGGGAGCTGCTGCGGTCGACTCGCTGCCATGAGGACGCCCAGGTAAGTCGAACTAAGATACTTCTAATTCAGCTACGCGAATAGCGTAGCTGAAGTTGCGTATCTTAGTTCAAACCCCACCCCCAGTGTAGCCCAGGCCCAAGTCATCTGTCCAGAGATTTCCAATGAAACCACAGACTAGGATCCACCAACTCAAAGGAGCACCAGACCTGCCAAGTTCATAACTTTGCTAAACACTAAATATCATGAACTGAACAGAGACACTGGATGTATGGCTGCTTATAACAATCTGTAACTTACTAACAATCCCCCCTCCCAGCTGCGTTTTTCTCCCCTCTAACTTCCTTTCTTTCCTATGACTGGAGGGTGTTAATGGGCCACTGTACCTTGAATGGTCCCTTGAAATATGTGATAACTACTTAGACTAAACAATCTGTTCAGACCTTGCATTTAACAGTGGCACTTTTGGCCAGTCTACAGTACAAAATTACATCAGTATAACTGTCACTCAGGAAATCCACACCCCTGAATGACTCGGTTATATGGACCTAACCCCTGATGTAGACAGCGCTATGTTGATGGGAGGGCTTCTCCTGTCAAAATAGCTACTGCCTCTCATGGAGGTGGATTAACTACACTGATGGGAGAAGCTCTTCTGCTGTCATAGTAGTGTCTTCACTGAAGTGCTACAGTGGTGCAGCTGTACCCATGTAGCTGCTGTGTTTTAAGTGTAGACCTGCCCTTGAGTTAGTTTCCCGAACCTGAAGAAGACCTCTGTGTAAGCTTGAAAGCTTGACTCTCTCACCAATAGAAGTTGGTCCAATAAAAGACATTACCTCACCCACCTTGTCTCTTATATAAAAGATACACATTTGGCCAGTGCCAAGGAGTTATGTGGTGTTTACCAGCTGTTAAATAAGGTGAACAATAAGAGCTTTACATTTTCAAAGCCCTGCACACATATTTGTGAATTAATACTTACAGCAGTACGGTGAGATAGAGAAGTAAATATCACTCGCGATGGGACAACTGAGGAGTTAAGTGACTTAGGTCACAGAGATCATCAGTGGTAGAGAGTGGATCTGAATTCCTGGCTCCCAGTCCCAAATTCATTCCACTAGAATATGCTCCCTTCCAGCTCTGAAATCGTGAGCTCCAGTGTGTTAATATAGAATGTGACTAATATTTCTAGTCCTCAGTTTTAGATCAGTAATGTCATTTATAGAGCCATGTCTATTGTATACATGTCTGTATATATACAACCCTTCTTTGGGACAGATAGAAAATTAAAATCCAAAATGGGGGAAAAAACCCAAACCGTAAAATTAACCTTAAAATAGCAAAACCTTAAATTAGCACCAAGCTACTGCGGTGATTGATGATTTATATATGTACAAATTTCTGAGATAACTAGACAGACATTAATCAGGACAGCTATTTAATTGACATGACTATCCAATGCGGGCCTTGTTCCAATGAAGGGGCACTGTGCATCTGTTTTAGTCTTTTGCCTCATTTCCCTCTCTTTCTGGTTTGTGCACTCTTTAGGGTGTATCACCAGGACCCTATCAGTTCATGAACCTCACACACACATAAGTTTATAGAGTTCTGTAATTATACAAATGTGGAACTGCTTAATTTGTTTAATTTCACCAAGGAAATTTTTTGCGAGATATACTGTCCCTGTAGTCATGTTATTTGAGATATAAAATGAATGGGCCTGATTCCAGTCCCAGTTGTAAATCAGGAGTAAGTCCATTGTAATCAATGAATGAACTTAGGCGTAAAATCAGCATGAGATCAGACTCAGGCCTTATATATCTAAATGATTCAATTGCAGTGATCTGCAAGTGTCATCACTCACTGCTTCAGAGGCATCTGGTGAGTTTTTATGCCCCAACTCAGTAAAGAATGACGTTCACAGAAGGTCCCTCAGACACTGGGAAAAGAAGTGTTGGCTAGGGAAAGGAAGGGAAAATTCCTATCCAAAGCAGCATCTGCCAGCATATGAGGATATTTTCTAAAATAATGTTGATTTTATAGACTGTCCCAGTTTTGCTTGTTTTGGGCTGTACACCTCAGAGGTAACTTGCTGCAATTGGCAAAGCCATTCCTAGTTCTCTTGAGAGGCCTGGGAGCAGTAAAACACAAAGGGAAATGATACTTGTATATTAATCATTCCCTTCTTCCCTAGTCAGCTCACCTCTTAGAATTGGATTAAACCATAAAATATAGGGCTGGCTGTTGCAGAGCAAAAATGGAAATCTGGGAAAAGCCTCAGATATATTTTGGAGGTCCCTCAAAATTGAATTTTCAGGATTTTCCAGGTCATGGAAACTGGACTTTCTTTTATCAATACCACCCCTTAATGCAAAAGGGACATAAAATTACATTTAAAGGGTCTTGAATATACTGAGTGGGAGGGTATCCGACAGACTAAATATGATGTAATGTAGGTATTTTGGCACTGCAAAATAGAATGAAATTACCTTTCCTATGATCTTCCAAAAGTTATTGAAAATGATCTGAAATATATTCTGTAGCACAAAAAAGTTTTTTTTTTAAATGCAATTTCTTTGGCACTTTATTCATTCATTATTCCTTTACCCTCTCTCACGTTGCGAAAGCTTTCTATTATGAAACATTCAGTGAAAAAAATGAACAAAAAAAAAGTATACTACTTCTTTAAAATATATTGCAAGAATCCTCATTTCCAGATTTTTATTGCAGCACTAGCTGGTATTCTTGCATGCAGTTTTGTAATTTATTCTGAACATTCCACTTAAACCTTTTTTCAATAGCATGATTTTATTAGAGTCAGCTCACTGGACTTTCCCAAAAAGGTATTTAAGATCAAATAAAACCAGTGCTTGGAAAAATATCATTACAATATGAAAGCAGTTACAAAAACATTAGTACTGCAAAGTTTTATTTCAGATGGCTGAGCCTGCTGTACCCCAGGTTATTGCACTTCTAGTTCCTCCAACACACTCACTGGAAAAATGGGAAAAACTATCATCTTGGCAGTTTTTACCTATTTCTTGGAAAAAAGTGCCCAATTTAAAGGGAGATGGCAATTTTTTCCATGCGCCATCATTAATAATAACAGTAAACTGCCTTTCATTCCTGCATTCCTTTCCTAAGCAGGGGAGCTTATCTCCCCCAGTTTTTCGTTTGTCAGCTACTGGGTGTCAGTGTTTTCAATGCTTCACCTTCAGTGAATGGAGCTGGGCAAAACAGCCAGGCAGTTGGGCAAATCTGCTGCTGGAAAGATGAAAAAAGATTTGATTATTAAATAAATCACTCCAGAGCAACTTTGCTGCTTGGTGCCTATTTAACTCCCTGTGGCCTTGATTCCATCAACACTTGCTACCCTGTGAGCTCACAGATGGCAATAAGCACTATGCCTGATAAGTAGTGTTTGCAGCACCAGGCCCTATGTTTGCAAACAATTGTTGTTACAGTTCCCAAAATGATAGCAGGATAGGCTAGAGTGAAGGGCCAAGTCCAACAGTACTAAGTCAATGCCTGTTTTCCTTTTGACTCCAATAGGAAGAGGATCATGCTTTAATTGAGAGTTAACCAACAGCCTGCACTTCTCTTATTTCGCTAACCTCGGGCCTAGAACTTTCACAGCAGACTCAGCGTTGCTTTGGCAGATCCAAGAAGCCTGAAAATGTTGCCAAACTCAAATCTCCCATTTGACTTCACAGTCAGGCAGCAGGGCAAATATTTTCCTTTTTCAATTGTTACCGTCCTCTCCTTTCATCAGAAACAAAATAATTGACAGCTAGCACTGGTTTACTTGGAATTCAAGCTGAAGTTTGTGTGATATTTGTGATTTTCAAAAAATGGAATTTAAAGGAGATCATTTTCAGGTGTACCTGCTTGTTTTCATTTAAAAATGGATGGTCATTAGCAATACAATGTAATAAACTAAAGGGATGGTTTAATTGTCACATCATCAGATGTTATTTTATGTCAGTTCTTTGTATCTTTAATATTTGTATCTATTGTACATGGCAGATTTGGCGCGATATTAGTATTTTTAGTAATTTCTCTTTTTAGAAGTAGTAATTTCAATGCAGATGTAGGTTTTTCCTGTGTACTTTTCAAGGTTTAATTTTTTTTTTTGTTTTTTTTGCAAGCAAGATATGTAGGAAAGCAGCAGCATCACACTGAAGTTTGAAGATTAGGCTTTATATGCGGACTTTTAAATCCTCTTTTAAAATTGCAAGTTACTGTTCATATTACTTTTCTAAGTAGAAATATGCTTAAAAAGTAAAGTCTTTATTGCTTCTTAAAAGGCATAGTACTCTGTGATAAATTCTCATATTTTGACTGTTAATATGTTTGAATGAAAATTATTTATACATTTTGGTGAGGTTGAATGGTTTTCATTTGATTGCTGCCTCTGGAAATGAAAGCAGAGTAGCAGGAAATTTACATGTCATGCTGTGATGTATATCCAGATTATGAGATGATTGTGCAGCAGATGAACACCAAGTAAAATCATTTGCATCAAACTGTGACAACTGCAATTCCTGACAAGGCCTCTTAGTTTTTTGGGCTATTATCATTGTACAAGAATATAATCTATTGACAGCAGGGCTGTTTAATGCATTTAAAGGCAGACAGTGGAAGAAATCGTAACTGTTTTCATTCACCACTGCACAAGGGTGCAGATCAAAAGTGAATTATATTTAAAAATATGCATGTATGATGATAAGATGCATGACATTCATCAACCTGTTTAGTCATGGTTAAGCTGAGATGGTGAAGATCCAATATTACTGCCATATGTGGTCTGAAATAGAGACGTGAGACTGAAAATTATATTATTGCCCAGTAGAAGTGAACAAACAGGGGAAGACATTCTCTCTTAATCTTTCCTCTGCCTGTCTAAGGGCTAAAATCTGCCCTTTTGTAGTTATATGCAAATATTGTGTCTCTGACTTTAGCAAAGCACATGTAGCTATTCTAAACTAATTGGCATTTATTCTCTTTTGTGTAACAAAATGTGCTGCTGTTTATATCCATAATTAGAATATAAACAGTAAAGTTAGCTCTCGTAGGGCTTGATGCAAAGACTTCAGTGTCTTTTGGCTCAAGCCATATAGCACTTTACACACATTAATGAATTAAACCTCTCAGGTTAGGTAGCTCTTTAAATGAATCTGGATTAAATTAAGACATTAAAAATGAGATTTAAAGAACAAATTATTTTAAAAAATGCATTTTAAACGCCATTCACAAACGTCTGCAATCACCTCTGAGATTCTGGGTAATTTCCGATTCATTTGCAGGGAGAATGGAAAATAGTATTCATTTGTTTATCCCACCCATCTGAAACAAGCTGTTATCAGGGCCACAATCACGGAAGCAAAGCTTGTTGATGACCCCATGCTATTCTGCACATGCCTAGAATGATCTGCTGTCCGCACACATGCTCCATCCTCCCTAGCTGTAGAGGGGCACATACTAAGCCAGTGCTGGGTTGTCAGCAGTTAGAGCTCTGTTACTGCCCAGTGGGTCTGGATCCAGCAGGGATACATTTTTAAAGTTCAATTATTCTTTAAAATTCCGCCAATGAAAAGGAGTGACAGGGACTGGACATGTGGGGAGGCTGGTGAGAAGAGTGTGTGTGAAAAGGTCCACCCTGGCCAAACTGGACATGGGGAGGCATTTGGTTTTGGGTGCTCCAGCAGAAGTTTAGTAATTTGGGATCAGAACCCCTATGAGGAATATAGAGTAACAAAAAAGGTGTAATTAACCAATCGAAAGCTACAGCTGAGCCACAAAACAGTCACATGTGTATAGTAGCAGAATAAGGCTCATAGCTTCTGTCAACAACAGTCACTAGGGGGTGATACAGTCACACCCGTTTGCTAAGGTCTGACACTACAGTGGTATAAAGACAGCTGAGGAGCATAGAGAGACAAACAGGCAAACACAATGTATCAATTTACCTTATAGGTGAGTCTCTACCTGCTCACACATTCTCCAGCTCCAAGCGTTCAAAATTGTGAATGAATCATGAGATTGGCTTAAAAATCACGAGGTTTTTAAAATATATTTTAGGGGGTTTCTTTATTGCGTTCTGTGTTTTGAGCTTTTAGGATTTGCATTTTTAAGCTTTTCTCTGCAATTGTGAGGGCTAGAAACTCACTATTTTTAAAAAATGTAAATGCACGACTCCTGGAGCTGGAACTTGAAGGAAAAGCAAAAAAATACTGTGATACTCAAAAAAATTAGAAAAGTTGGCAACAGTGTAAACTTGTGATAATCAATCCACAAGATACCTTCAGTGACTGGAGGTCGAAAATGCCTTAGTTTTAGTCTGAGCAAAGGCTAGGAGCTCCTGAATTTTGATCTAGCTCTGCCGTTGATTTGATGTGTGGTGATGGGCCAGTCTTTTAACCTCAGTTAAACCTCTCGCAGTTTCCCCATTGGTAAAATGGGGTAATAATCTTTCCTTACCTCCCAGGGCTGTTGTGAGTGTTGATTAATGTTTATGAAGGGTTTTGAAATATGATGTAAGTGCAGAGTATTATCACTGTAGTCGTCTCAGTCGAGATTCACATTGTTTCCGGTCTTCCTGGCTTATGCTGTGTAAAGTCGTGTTTCTGTGCATCTTGATGTGACACTGAAAGCAGTAAAAATGATGATTTCTTTAAAATAAATTTGTTAGTGTTTTTGCAATAGAGCCACCCACTGAAACAATACAAAGTTTTATCTTTAGGATCAGACATAAAAACAAGATCTGCTTGTAACTACTTTAAGAAATACTTACGGCCCTCTTTGGAAAAGCAGGGATGATTGTCCCTGTATCTAGGCCCAATTCCAGTGTCACCCACAGCCAGGGTGTTTACTCAAATTCCTGCTTCATTTTCAAGTCGACATGGTATTCCTCTTCTCTGCTGTATACCGTTGTTGCCTGATGCTAAACAGTTGCCATATTCCATCCCCAAACCGGCTGCATTTCTGAGGTTGATATTATGATAACTCTGTGTAGTTACTGGTTTGTAAAGTGCTTTTGTTAGGATTTTGTGGAATCCTGCAATAAATGGATGGTAAATCAGACCTTCAACTTACTGGGGAACATTATAATCTGTTTCCATAGTGATGATGTGTTTGTCGAGAACACGTGGGGGAAGGAGCAGGTTAGAACTAACTGGAGTCGGTTTCCTTCAAAATTTCAAGCTCTGCCACCCCCTTCTGAGACTCCTTCTCCCAGCCCCATCCTGCTGAACGTGCCATCACCTCCATGTGCCACATTCTCTTCCTATTATCAAACAATATTTTTTCCATACTTACACTTGGTTGCTGCCCACACCTGCCTCTTTCTGTTGGGGCTGGTGACTTTGATGTTAGAACAGCTAGTTCCCCTGATATAGAGTTACCGAAGAATTTCAGCAAAGATGGCATTGTGACACCTAGGCAGGGTTAGTGAGGTTGAGAAGGGGCCAATTAAGTGGATAGGCCACATCTGAGGTTGCCTAAGTAATTCCTGATGGATGGTGTAGCCCAGCTGAGAAGGAACAGGCAGGGCTAGTTTAAAGCTGGGAATTTGGCAGCAGAAAAGGGCTGCAGCACAGAAGCCAGCAGCCACTTTCTGGGCATTAGAGGGGGAAGGGAGGAAACCCAGGGGGAGAGTAAAAACTCTGGAGATCCAGGCCCTGGAGGAAGGGTGGTGGAGTGGGAACCTGAGAGAGGCGGAGTAGGAAAAGGGTCAGGGAAATGAAGCAAGGTGGGATGTTTTAGACCTTGGCTACTAATTAGGGGGTCCCTGAGCTGGAACCTGTAGTAAAGGCTGGCCCTGGTTCCCCTACCAGCCACCGGGGAAGTGGCCCAGTCTGGGCAGTGAATGGGAAGGCTGCCTGAAACAGTTTGTATGGAGATACTTTGATACTCCGGAAGAGGGAAAACTCACAGTGACCTGGCTGGAGAGCCAAGCCACGAAGAGGGAGCACCCTGAGTGACCGAGACAAAGAGACATCAGGGCGTGTGAACGAGTAACAGAAGGGAGGGTTGGACCTGGAAGGAACTAATCTCCAGAGCAGCCAGGAGCAGGTGTCCCAGTGACAGGCATATATTTCCTATTACCATTACAATGTCTGCCTAGGTGAATATCTGTGAATAACAAGCTCTGAAAGCTTAGCATTACGTTATAGATACACAATGTCACTTGAGTGTCCTGAGACTTATGGTTCGGGGGCAGTGTGCACGTGGGTGGGTGCATTCACTAGTGATTTCACTAGCAATAACTGAGCTTTTTGGTGACCAAGCATCAGCTCTAATGGGTCAGGAGAACAGCAGTCAGCGTCTATGGGCTAGTCATGGGAAGCCCTCTAGAAAGAGAGAGAAAAGTAGAGCATCATTGTACATTTCAATGAGATCATATTCATAGACAGCCATGGATTCCTCTTTATAGCACAGATATTTCCCCCTCCCTCTTCTAGCATTAGAAAGAGGATACCCAAATATCACCACTTTACTGGTAGATATCAGCATGCCCTCTATTGGTTTGGCGTAAGCTAATGGTAGCTGAAATACCCTTTGTGTAAGAACATTTCTTTTTCATACATTGTGCTCCTGCACATAAACTGTGTTACTTTATTTTGACATTGGAGAGGTTGCTGGATTTGGTAAGCTAGCTAAATAGTAACCATTTGGGGGTCTTTCAAATGTCAGCGTACCGCTAATACAAAATCAAATCTGTTTTTATTAGATACTCCTGATTCACTGGAGAAAACCCACAGATTAAAAAGTTATCAGGTTTATGATGTCGTCCTTTTTGGAGCTGCAAAGCAGCTGTTGCTGCATTAACAGCTCTGAGCATGATGAATATTTTGGGAGAAGGGTAATTTTTAAATAAAGAAGAATGCAACTATTGAGGAAGAAAATCTGGTCACTAACTAACTTTATTTGACATGTAATAGACTGTCAGAGTTTTTTGGGGACTGCATGGTGCAAAGTAAAACAGAGCTGGTAATAAGCAAGTTGGCATTTATTCTTTATGTAGGAATATTTGTTCCTCAAAGTCAGGCTATGTGGAATATTAGCATTTGAATAAATTATTCAACACTTTCTAGAGAATGCAAGGGGAAAAAATCTTTTCAGCATTATAATATGACAATCTACAGGGTAGTAGAAAAAGAAGGCTGTCATTTTTTCTTCAATTACAAAAGGCAAATATTTATTATTTATAAGTATTCGCCTTGTATAGGCTTAAATGTTATTTATGAACCTGTTGCATAGTGATTTTCAATGTAACTCATTATTTTTAGCCTTAGGGTGTTGTAAAGGAGCATGGATATATTTAATGACACTTTGCTAGTCAGCGCAATTACACTGTAATCATTATGTAAAATGTGCTATTAATTAAACCAATTTCTAGTTAGAACATTCTTTTCTGCAGGGCTTAATCTTAATCTCTGGCAATCTTTCTCTCTGTTTTTCACTCATTAATTATATGATTACTTTTAAAGTTACATATGATAAAATGTTTTTATCTTTAAACTTCGTATGGTCAATTACTTGTATTTCAAAGGCCATTTGCCTGTGAATGCCGAAGAGGTTTCTCTCTACCAAGATGAAAAAAAAAAGATGTAAAACATTATTTGGGTGTCAACACTTTGATCACTGACATTTTGTTTCTGATATTTTTGTAGGTGATCCCCAGCTGGATTAAATTTCTGATTCAAACATTACAAAGTCCCCTCCTCACCTTTTGATTTAAACACTTTTTTTCCCAAAAAAGGCGTTCTAAATGTTTCTATTCATTTGTACACTTATGAAAGATCCAATATTTTGTCCAATTGCATTTCCATTTTATGTTTGTATTTTATTAAAAGAAACACATCTATATTAAAAGCTTGCCCCTTCTAATAAGGAGTTGCGATAAACACCAAATAAATAATACCTATTTCAAAGGCACTATGATATTTCCCCAATAATAATTAATACCATGAGCAGTTAAATTTGAAATACATATATTTTAAAGTACTGTTACGTCTTAAAATAGAAGAAAAAAATCTTTACATTTTCTTGGTTGAAGAGCAGTCAAGTCATCCTAGCTCTGCTCTATAGTGACGCCTTGTGGAGAAAGAAGGAAAAAAGGAGGAGGAAGTGCTTTAAACTATATGCATGCTATGTGGAGATTCAATATATTTTAGCTATAAATGGGCAAGAACAGGGCAGTTTTGTTCTTGCAAATCCCTTGGTCAGAGACTTTCATTAGTCAAACCGGGAATGGTTGGGGTCTAGATACCATTTAATCTGAAATCCCAAATTTCTTGTAGGTTTAGATAGATGGTTCCAGTTTTGGTTCCATCCATCGCCCGCCACGCTCTTCAGCCAGGTTGAATGGTAGTTCTCGGATCACTTTCTGAAGAACAATAAGGGGGCTGTTTTTAAATACTGGTCTGCTTTGTCATTCAACTAGCTACCTGAAATAGTTGTTCCTGCTTAAAACACAGAAATTGCAACTCAAACAGCAAATTAGGATCTAAAACTCACTTAGAATGGTGTAAATCAGGAATAATTTCACTAAAAATCAATGGTGTGAGGGGAGTCAGACCCCGCACCGTTTATATTCTCCCTTATCTCACTCCATTTTGCTAAGGTTGTCACCTGCACCAGCACACAAAAAGCACACGGCCAAGAATCACATAACCATCAATCTAAAACACCCACTGAATGCACCATGTAATCCAGCTAACAGTTGTTACCATGCTATGAAGCACCCAGCAGAACCTCAGGGCCCTGGGCCCAAATGACTAACATCCTGTGTACACCAGTTTTAATTAAAGACATCAAAAGCTGTGAGAAAAGCGATCCAGCATCCGTTTCAAAAGCTCTGCAGGCTGGAGCAGAACCACTTCAGTACGAGTTACTTGTTCCTTGAAAGCAGCAGTAGGCAAGGATGCAATAAAAGCCCCACAATCCTGTAGTATTTGCAGATGAAGATAAAATGATTTAAAATAACGTTTCTCTTAAAGTACATTTTCCTTTCATGGGAAAAGATAATCTAGGCAGCAAGCCTAGTGCCTGATCCTGTGAGGAGCTGAGCACCCTAAATGCCCTCTGATTTGGACTTTTGTCCTGCTGAAGTCAATAGGAATAGGGCCAGACTTTTAAAGGTATCTAGATGCCTAAAGATGCTGGCTAGGGGGATTTTCAAAAGCACCGAGATGCTTATCTTAATGGGAGATAGGTACTTAGGCACTTTTGATCCCATCAGGTGCCTATCTGCATCTTTGGTGCTTTAAAAATGTGCCTTTTAGAGTCTGCAGTGATGGATGCTGAAGGAATATAGTGGATGGGGAGAGAGACCTCAGTGGGAGTTGAGAATATTCAGCTCTGTGTCTTCCAAGAGCAGGTCCCAAGTTTTGACCTGTTCTGGTGTAATGTGCGTGCATCTCAGAAGGCTCAATAGCCAGTCAGATTGTTCTTGTTCTCTATGCTCTTTTACAAATGTCTTATAACCCAAGGTCTCCCCGACCTTGATGGGGCAACTGGAGTAATCTTTATGTCAAGAAGAAATGTCTTTGAATAGTTTCTCCAATACATTAAGCACAAACATCCATTCCTTCAACATTACACGTGTGTCTCTTCTTCCCCCATCTACTTATTTCATGAACAAATATCTCTCTTCTGGACAGTAGAAGGAAAACTCCATGCTGTGTTTTTTGAATTATTGATGGATTGTAGACAGCATTTTGTCCCAATTATATCTTTGTGCTGTGGCTACTCCAGTGGTTTACTGGAATTGATAATCTTCTACACCAGGAATTCCATCATTTGGTAAACAAAATTGATTGGCCTCATCTTGGTGTGTAAAGGCCTGTGTGACATCTTCCCATCCCCAGAAGCAGCAGCCAGTTGACAAGACTGAGGAGGCAACAATATGTTTGGATCAGGAATGATGAAACGCCATACCTTCCTTTTAATAAAAACTACCAATTTCTGTACATTAGACACTAAGGCAGCTTGCCTGTTCACTGGTAAGTACAACGTACAGTGGACGCACAAGAATTTCACAGCAGCTTTACATTAAGGATATAGCAAGCCTTACCTCCAGGCAAAATTGCTACTTCATCCTGAGTAAGGGTTGCAGGATTAGGCTTTCTCAGGAAGTCAATGGCAAAATTCCCACTGATGCTAATGAGAGGAGGATCAGGCCCTCTGTGTTTCAAAAGCAAGGGATATCCTCATGGAGGTGGAAAATTCATGCTCATGGCAAATGTGGTCAGCCCCTCTGTATGAATTGCCCCTCCATCACCATCATGATGTACAGAAAAGCTGTTGGAGATGGGTGTTGCACTGGAAGTTTAGTATTCAAGGGTAAAATCCTGAGACCAATGCTCCCCCTTCCTGCCCTCTTTTATTAATCCTTTTAGGTCAAGACACTCCTGGTCTCTGTCTGGCACTTTACACATACCTAAAAAAAATTTAAAAACAGAAAATAAAAACCTATTTATTGAGTGTTTCATGACGTGGTGAGCATCCTCAGATACATTTCCTTCCATGAGCCTAACATTTCACAGGAGGAGAGCTAGCAACCTTATGCCACGTTGTCAGGTCCCCCTGAGTTGGTTTTTCAGTTCTCCCACTCACTGATTCTAGAATCAGTTGAGTCCCTGGAACAAGTTAGAGCAGCCCAACAAGTCTGGAACAGCCCTCCTAGAGACCACTGCACCGGCTCAGTATTGCCAGAGCACTGTGGCTGCAGCCCCTCCTGCCACTGGCCTGTCCCAACACACCCCGTATACCAGCAGTTGGCAGAGGTATGGCTATGCTTCTTTTACCACACCAAGGATCCCCTACCTGATAGGAATACCCAAATGCCCCTTTAAGGCAACTCTCTAGCTTCTCAATGCTGCCAGGGATGAGCAAAGCAGATATAAAGGGAAGGGGGAGGAGAGGGCAGGTATTTGTCCCAATATTTCCTTATATCTATGTAACTACAATGTACAAAAGATACCCATAATAGCAAGGCTGTAAATTCACTACTGCTCTTTGGAATTAAAAACAAAGGAAGTAATAAGTGTGGCTTTGGCTTTTGGTGCACGATCCCCTGCCAGCCTCCCTGGTACAAATGTACCAGCCCCAATCTCATCTCACGCACAGGGGTAGGAAAAGATCATGAGGCAGTGACCTCTCAGCTGGGATGTTACTTTTAATTTCATCTGCCCTGTTGTTTCTTTGCGCTTGCGGGTGAGGGAAAAACGGAATTTCCTCCTGGCCAGTTAACTTCCCTTTTTTAACTTTGTTTTTAGGTTTGCCCTTTCCCAGATGAGCCCAGTACACACATTCAGGCTCACCGGGAGGAGTGAACTCACTGATCCGGCAGCAGGTCGCTTGCCAAGTATCCCCTGGCGAACAGTTCGCCGTGGCTCTATTTTTAATATACATTGCTGACCCTAATGATGGTCTATTGAGATGAGGGCAAGGAATGTCTGATCAAGTGGAGATTAATTTTTTACTGTGCTGTCTGGAAATGCATGAAAATGCACTCCTTTTTCTATTTAGACTTTCAGGATGCTTTGATTGATTGACTAGTTTACAAATGAAGGTGATAAAATTAGGTTGAAGACCACATACATTTCTTAAAATGAGGCTGGCTGGTTGTGGAGACAATGAGGTTTGGACAGATTGTATTGCTGGTTTAGGCAATCTTCTGAACATGTCAAGATTTATAGACCTGTACTGTAATGTTACAATTGCAGCTCACTGATATAGGTTTCTTTTCAAATTCTTTCCCATTTTATTTGAAAAAGGCCATTAGAGAGTTATAGACTATTGAAAAAGCTTTTTCTTTGCTAACCCTTAATAAACTCTTCCAAACAAGGACTACTGCATTTTTATATTAAATTTAGATCAAAATCTATAAAACTTGCTGTCCCAGGTTTGGATAATTTGATTATTATTATCTAAATGGATTTATAGTTCATATTGTTTTGCAGTATACTTACACAGTAAATAAAATGTAAGTTAAGGTTTGTACAAGATCTGAAGACACACAGGATTTTTCACTTTTTAGCTGGATTTCCTAGTTTTTGCAACCAATGATGAGAAATTATAAAAACAAAATACTCAAAGTGGCACTGAAATTAATGTTGCATTGAGCTAGAAACAAATCACTATTAACATTTCCTTTGTCTCACTGTAACAGAAATATCCACAGAAGCCATGGGATTTTTTTTAATAAAACAGACAAGATTTACCAAACAAACGAAAACAGAAGACAATGGGATTCATGCAAAATTAAAAACCTTTATGACATTAAAAATCATTACATGAGAAGAAGAATAGATAAGACATCAAAGTTCTTTATGAATTAATAATCAATTCTATTTTATACATTTTTGCCATCAGAATAATGTTATCAAATAACTTTGCATGTACTGAAGTACTTGATAAGGGCTCTGCATGAAGCTGAAATGAAGTTGTTTGTGGATCTCTTCCACCTGAAACCCCTCTGAGATGTGGCTGATTTGTGTGTCTAAAGATCACAAGGACTTGGAATGGAGGTTGTGGCAGACTTAAGTTGTGCCCTTCCCCACATAATCATCTAGGAGCAGCTCTTCTGACACTAGTGAACTCTACAAATGCTAACAACTCAGAGCCATATCTGATCCTTCTGAGGAAAAACCCACGAGAAAGGGACAAAAGACACCCCCTTCCTATGTCCCCATTCAAACAGATTGCCCCACTCCGTCTCTCTTTCACCAGTGAAAGCAGGGGGGAAGATTTGACTCTTACTGAAGATGACTTCCATTTTCACTCTGTGACACCTTTCACCTGCAAGGATTCCAAAGCTCTCGACAAACTTTACATTCAAGAATCTTTGCAGCCACAAAGCATGTGTCCACCAACTTTGTGGGTATAACTGGCCTCTGATGTCGCACAGGCAACATAGGGTGGGATCACACACTTTCATTCAAAATAGTTGCACTTGTGCCACAACTGAGTGCATGTACACATCAAGCTGTTAATAGCTCTGCAGTTATAAATGTGATGAGCTACCTGATACCTGAGGGTGCAGTTTTAGAGGCCACTTTGGAAAAGTTGGCCCTTTATTCAATTTGAACTTCAAGGATGAATTCCCCACTATACGCTGGGTCACAGGGCTGGGGTGGCATGAAGATGCTCTAATATCTTTGAATTTGACTGGGGGAGGATTTCCCCCACCACAGGCACTGGAGAAGACCGCCATAAAGCCACCTTCTGAGTACACCCTCACAAGCTCTGTTGTAGGGGGCATGCTGAGGATGGGGTGGAGGCAGAAGGAGTATGTTGAGGCTGGAGCTTCGACATGCAGCTCTGTGGAGATTCCGAGCAGTGCTGTGACCCATAGGACAGCCAGGGGAGGCTGCCATAATTTAGACAGGCCCTCTGTCTAAATTATTTTGGGGGGGGTCTCTCCAGCCCAGGATCAGGAGAGGCAAAAGTGATTTAAAGGCACAGCAAACCCATCTCCCTAGGCTGCAAAAAATGTGTCCCTCTTAGAGGCACTATACAGAATCTCATCCAAGTGCTTCTTTGGGTTCGGATTCTACCTCCATTGCTCACATTGAGTAGAACTTTGCTCCTCAAGTCAATGGGACTCCTCATTTCTCCATCTCTCCAGTACAGACCTGCCCACGAGGCAGTAGTCCAAGTTAACAGTTAGTTTATATGTGCCTTCAAGTGGAATGTCGCCTTCATCAGCGATTGTAGGCTTCGGACCAGCGATACCTACCTTGATGCTGATTCCATCCTTAGAATCATACAAACACTCACTCACTCATGTTTAAGAAGTTGAAGGTGGGCAGAAAGTCAACAACCATACTAACCAAACTAAGGAAGAATCTGCCCCTCCCAAGCAAGAAGGTATAGAAGTTCATGTGATTATAGGCAGCAGCCTCCATGCTCACCTGCCGAGTACAGAGGTGAGTGAACAAAGAAGTGTTAAGAACAGTTTCTGTGACAGTGTATGATCCTGTCTAAAGGGGAAGGTGACCATCTACACTTATATCACCACCACTTTGATAAAAGTGTGATAAATCTTGTACAAAGTATGCCTTGAGGTATCATTGGAAAAGTTGTAATCTGCTGAGTATTATGATCTTGTTATAATGTGTGTATTGATACTGTGTTTGGGGTTATGAAATTTTGCTATGTTTGTAACTCAAACATGTTGTGAGTCTGAGAAATGCCCACAGGTTAGCTCTTTAGGAATAACAAAAGAACTGTAAAGAAAGGGCCTCTGCCTGTCACCCCAAAGACACCTCAGACACATATGCAGGAGGTGCCAGCAAAATTTGCAGTTCATGTAAAGGACTAATGGCAAAGTATATCCACCATAGAACTGCCTGACCCATGACACAGCCAAGATTTTTCCAGCAAAAAGGGTTAAGGTATATAAAGGGAGAAAAAAAGCCCCTGGCCACTTCTTTCCTACCCCTTCTCTGGAATGATGAATTCTAACTAATGATGGAGAAGTATCAAACAAAAGGACTGAGATCCCCAAACTATTTGGGCAACCCAGAGAGACTTATAGAAAACTAGCAGATTTAACATCCCTGCTATCATTTTGGATTACATACTTTGATCCAACTCTAATTCTATTTGCTTTGACCTTTTAGTAACTCTCATTGCTTTTTTCTTAGTTAATAAATCTTTAGTTAGTTTACTAAAGGATTGGCTACAGTGTTGTCTTTGGTGTGAGGTCCTGAGCATCCATTGACTTGGGTAAGTAACTGGGGCTGGAAGAACCTAATATGTGGTGATTTTTGGTTTTAATAACCTTTCATCATGGAAGTCCTGTTTGTATAGGTAGTAATATAGGCTGGAGTGTCTAAGAGGACTGTCTGAGGCTCCACGTCAAACTAGTGTAGCAATCCAGGAGCACACATTTGTTGCTGGTTTGGTTAAGTCTAATTATAAAATATACCACCGGTGTGGGAGTGTCTGCCCAGTTTTTTGACAATCTGAGCTGAGATTGGTCCTCTCAGCTGTGACCCTTACCAGGCATGGTGACAAATTGGCATATGCTTCTGCATACACAGTGGATGGTAAGCTTTTGATTCTCATTTATCAGGTGTAGTAGAAAAAGAGCCTTAAACATGTGTCTTTGTATCAAAGGCTTGGTATGAGGCTTGAGGCTTGGGCTAAAGTAGTGGTCAAAGCTTTGCTGATATAAAGCAAAGTTAAGTTGTGAGCAAAAGGCAGGCCCTGCTCACATAATCAGGTGAGTTCAATCCTTGAGGGGGCCATTTAGGGATGTCTCTTCCAACCCTGATATTCTATGATTCTAAGAACAGGGCTGGTATTTCAGAAATATACATTCCTAAGCAGCGCTAGGCACTCACGCAAACACATTCCAAATCGTGGTACCAGAATATCTCGACACCAACCACATTTCCCCAAAGATAACAGGAACATGGTGACCCATCCTAAAGATAAGATGTTTTAACTGAAACAAGAGGTACAAGGTAATGGGTAGGGGTTAGCTACGTCAGAAGGTGGCACCTATTCAGAGGGGCAATACGTAACTTGTTTGTATCAGGATATAATGAGGTATCTCAGAGGGAGTGTCTCTGTCTGACTAGGGTGGAACAGAAAGTCCCGTTGTTCACTGAGCTGATCCATTGTTATGGGCATACACGTATTAGTGATCCAGTAGAATCTGGAGGATACTAGTATCGTGCCTCATCGACAATAAACCTGGCTGAGTGCCTTCATACCTTAATAGATCTTGTGGTTATCGGACGATTCATCTGAGGTCAGCTGTGCCAGTCACCTGCGCAGAGCTGGGATGGCATACAAAGGGAACACATGCCGCCAAACATCTAACCACATCAGGTAGAAAGTTGCTAGGGGAGGAATGATGAGATACGTGTCTAGAAGGTGCACAATGCCAAAATATTATTCATTTAATATTCAGACAATCAGAACATCTGGGTCAGTAGCCAAGCTCTGCAACCTTCTATGTCAGTGGTGGTTGCTAGATAGTCCACTTGTCCTTATTTTCCAAGGACAGTCCCTACCTTGGGGTATGTTATCCATGGTGCAAGGGCTAGTGGTGTTTAATTTTCATTTTTCAGCCTGTTGGAGCTTGGTGGTTTTGATTATTCCATGGGGTTGTTGCGTAAAAAGCTTACGTATAGATAAAACAAAACATATTCTGATTGGTTATTCAAGCTAATCTCTTCACTTTGGAGGCAGAAGTTCTTTCTTTCCCTGACAACATCAGGAAACCTTACTGGAAGAGGAGAGTTTGTTGGGAGTGGTGTGCCAGTCAAAGGCTCTGCTTTGTTCCCTGATACAGGTGGACATTGTTGATTTATTTTCAGGTGAATAAACTCTGAATATTTGAGAAAAAAGTATTAGCAAGCACCAATAGAAATGCTTTCTAAATCTAACGTGGTAACTGCTAATCATTACTGGGCTCATTTTCTCTTTTGTTGGTTGTTAATTAGAAAAATACACTGTCAATTAAAAGAACAGCAATAAAGCCAAGGAAAGCAAGCTTGCATAGGAGAAAGGACCCGAGCAGTCCTAACTTAAACATTGTTACCTTACTGTATCTGTTTTAATAAACTCAGAAAAGCAAGTTTGCCCTCCTCTCCATCCATGGCAATATGAGAGACTCCCTATAATAGCTCTCAATGTGTTCTAGAAATGTATGAAATCTTGGAACACAGGCATTTAAAGGTTTAGATACGTTTGGAATACGGCTATTTTTCAATTTTATAAGCTAGCCAATCCAGGTGCCTGTTAGTCTACAAGTGTCTGCCATCTTTCTCTGGCTGTCGGTGAAAATAGACTGATGGATCACTTCCCTGTGTCACTGCTCTAGACTGGTGACAATCAGTGAAATGATTGTGTCTGCCTCTACACATATCTGTAATAGATTGCCTAAACCCTAAGACTCTCTTTCCCAGTTGATAGGATGGAACATTGGACTGAAATCACTCTCGATGAGGAGGAGTCAGGACCATTTGTTATTTACTTCTTTGCTTGCTTGCTTTCTTCTACCCTGCTTGAATTGTCCCACAAGAACGCATTATGGTAATCAGACAGAATGTATGTATAGGAATCAATCAAAGGGAAAGCCGTTACAAGAGTTATGACATTACAAAGTCTGTTTGTAACTTTTGATTTATGGAATTTTTCTGTTTTATAAATTGAGAGTGAGGCATGTTGGGATGGCTTAACCCTTGAACTCCACTAGGAAGATGATAAAAAAAAGAGGAATTCAAGAATTAACACAGCACCCATAGGACCAATCTTCACTTATTCATTATTGTTTGATTACCACATGAGAGGCTGCCTTTATTTGCCTTGTCTTTCTGGCTTGCAAATGTTTTTGTTTAAAATGTATTGTCTGTTCAGCAGCCCCCAAGTGAAGCAGGAAAACAAATAGATGCATTCCCTGTCCAGAAGAGTTTATACCTGAGGCACTGATCCTGTGAACACTTGTGCAAATGTTTGACTTCAGTGGAACTACTCATGTGCTTACAATTAAATACATGCATAAAGAGTTGCAGGATTTGGGCCTAAGGCCTGAAGTCAATGGGATTACTTACCTGGTCTCAATGAAAACATTTTAGCACATGCTTAAGTCCAACTCTATTCAGCAAAGTTCTGAAGCATTGTCTAAAGTTAAGCAGCTGCTTAAGTCCCATTGACTTAAGCACATCAATGGGACTTAAGCACATGCCTAAAGTTAAGCATATGCTTTGCTAAATTGGAACCCTACAGCACATAAGTGTTGCACAACTGGGGCCTAAATGCAGACACGACATGGCGGGGGAGAGCTACAAACAAAAAGGTAAAGGGAGGATGAAGATAGAATAATAAGCTTATGTGGTTGTTTAGATTCATTACATGACTGTCTTGGTGGATCTGATGTATGTAAAATATGCAGTATATACTTATTTTCTCCCCCAATCTAAATGCTAGCTTTACAATCTGACTAATTTATCAAAGCTGCCTTGTTTTCAGAAGGGCATGGAAGGAACTTAAATTCCCAGAACATACTATACTTTTATCATCAGACAGCCCTTTCTTCCCAAAAACCCTCATGA
This sequence comes from Lepidochelys olivacea, assembly GCF_965140295.1. NCBI lineage: Eukaryota > Metazoa > Chordata > Testudines > Cheloniidae > Lepidochelys > Lepidochelys olivacea. The sequence continues at coordinate 91,230,820 of NC_140418.1, read as the reverse complement.
ACCAGCTAGCCTCTAATGTAATTATTATATTACATTATTATATTATCCTCCAAAATATAGTCCTTTCTCTGCCACGATGGTTTAGATCCCAGACATGCTGTTGTCTAGAAACAATGGATGTTCTTGGAAAGAAGTTGTTTTCCCATTCCATTTTAATTGGGTCTGGTATCTTAAACTGTGGAATGCCCTATTTAATAGTTGCTGCATTCCACCTCAGAGAGAGATGCATTTAATTGGCTCCTGTATGAGTGTATACATAAGTCTGGTTTTCAGATAGATTAAGAACCAACAGTGCTGGTGAAGTCTCAAAAAGCTTGTATCCAGAATTTAAAAAACCCATATTTTAGTGCTCCCTAGAGAAAGAAGCTTGACAGCATGGGAAATATTGTAAAACCCCCTTTTTGACTCTTTGCATCATTTCATATATATGAAATGGCAGAGGCTCTGAAACTGAGTAGATGAAATGGACACCCCATCTGCAGGGAGCCATAAGGATAATGATCCCCTTGGAAATGTTTGACTTTTTTTTTTTTTTTGCAGAAAAATTATTCAGCATCCCTAAAAAAACACTGTAAAAAAATCCGATTTTTAGAAGTCCCAATGACAAACTTCCCAGCCTAGTGACTAGTTTGTATTTTCAAGGCTATCATTACAAGAAAGTGAAGTAGCAGATAACTTTTATGTTTTTTAATAAAAATGTGAGCTAGGTAGAGTAAAATCTATAGCATTCACCAGACAAGCAAGTTGCCACACACATCTCTTCTAATTCCTATGTACCCACATTGCAAAATTAGTGGAGAAAACACAGAACAGTATTTTGCCCATTGTTTTTTAGGTGTTGGGGGATTCTTTAGGGTGAAAGGTAGCATATAAAGGTAAATGATTAGACATGCATCGCACCAAATTTTGCTCTCATTTACACTTGTGTAAATCTGCATTTGCTTTATTGGATTTCAGTGGGACTAGGATTTTATTATTACTTAATGTACAGCAATTCGGCCTTTATTGCTTTTTCACTGTGTCCTTTCTATAAGATTCTTCATAGAAAAGTAAAATTAAATTAAAACCTGTGGAAAGTGTGTTTTAACCACTCCAAAAATGCTGGTGGATTTGCTATTAGGCACAGATACATTCCAGCAGCATGTTAAATTAGGTGTCTCCAGTAAGCATACCATTTAGACTTAACAAAACAGATAGCACAAGTTACATTAACCTCATGCCAGTTGATGATTTAATACATATTTGGGGCCTGATTGTGCTCCCATTCAAGTGGACAAAACTTCCATTTAATTCAATGGGATCAAGAACTGGGTAAAATTAATCTCTTTGCCAAAGACCTGTCCAAGGCCCCCATAATAGGTCTGCAGCAGCTCTGAATAAGTTGCTTTGGACGGGAGCTTTGAACCAATGCTTACAACTGTAAAGGGAAAGTGGAAGGACCATGCTTCATCTCTGCAAGCCTGTCAAAGGATTGAGGGCTGAATTTCATTTACAACCCCCCACATAATGCTCAGCCTTTCTGTGGATTTCATAAATTTCACCCTCTAATTAATTATCACTTTATGGTATGTCTAGAATGCCCATCACGGAAAAAGTTAAGCACTGTGGCGTCCCTTCAGCAAAGCATTTAAGACTGTGCTTAACTATAAGCATGTGTGTAATCCCATGCCTATTTAGCAAAGCACTTAAACACGTGCTTCTTTTTAACCACATACATATAACTGATTGGCTTAGGGGCTCTGCTGTTTTGGGGCTTAGGTAACTACACAATAGCTACTGTAGACTTTTCTCAAATAATTTTAAAACCCTCATTACATGCATTTTTATTCTTCAATGGCTTTTTCAACAACATACAAGGAACATAATAAATGTTTCCCTTAGACTCACTGTACATTGAGTACATACCAATTAATAACTAAAAACACAATACAGAGGTTTAATAGGGATGATATAGATATGTATCTATTACATCGTTGTTAATCCTCTGTAAATATGTTTTTAATAACCCTGTGGTATTTAGTCGACATACAATAACTGTCTCATTAAATCTAAATTAAATGCATGATTAAGCTTATTAAAAACACTTAATTTAAAATGTTGCTAACATTCTTCATAGTATGTTCCAGCGTTGTTATGATCATTTTTCGGAATTCAGATTGACTGGGTTTAGAGAAATCCCTGGTCCTATATGCTATACAGTACCTTCTTCTGAATGTCCATTAAGAGACCATGTAATTTCATGCTATCGTTTTATAAACTAGTCAATGAGATTTATTTGTGGGGAAGAATGCTCATGTACCAAAGAGAAAGGATGCTTTTCAAAGGTCCGTATTGCTTTTTAAAAAATAAAACAAAGGATCTAATAAAGGAAAAGGGGAAAAAAGACCTCTGTTGGAATAACAATAAAGAGAATGTTGCTGTACATGATTTTTCATTTATGGATAGCTGGAGACATTAATATACTTGCCTATGGCTTGTGCATTACTATTCCCAGCTATGCAGAAATGAAACATGATTTACAGCAACACATTTTTTACTGCTATTCTATCGTATCTGCTGGCTTTTCTGGATTCGGATTGGCTGGCCGACTGTTAGAATGGGATGATGCTGGACTGCACAGTAGCCTAATGGGTATCAACAAATGCAGCAGGTATATGTGACCTGGGATTTTTGGGGTTTGTATACCCAGCAAGCCAATCACAATGCAGAAAGAACAATAGCTGAAGCTTTTACTGCTCTTTAAGTTTCCTCATTGAATCCCTCGGTAGCTGATTATATCACAGAAGTTATATTAAAAACACATTAAATGCCAACTAAATCAAGACTTTTCATGACTTTTTTAAAAAGCAATGAAATTCAGGACAAACACTATGCTATGCATGGAGATTACCACCTGGAGAGCAGAACCCTGCATTTCACACATTGTATTTTTCAAATGAAACTAAAATGAAGTCATGTGTTTTATTCATTTTATTATTTCCTATGCTATTTATATTGGCATTTTAAAAACATACTGCAGGAAATTCTAATTTACAGCAATACTTTGCACTTCTATAGTACCTTCCCTGCAAGGCTCTCAAAGGGCTTGACAAGCATGAATGTATTTAGTTTCACCACACCCCTGTGAGGTACATAATGAACTATGAAGTGATTTATTTTTATGGCTACTTTTACAAATAGGGAAACTGAGGCACTGAAAGTTAAAGGGGCTGGATTTTCCAAAGTTCTGAGCAGCTGCAACGCCAGCACCTTTGAATACCAGATCTTTTAAATGATTTGCCCATGGTCACTCTGGAAGTGAATGGCAGAGCTGGGAATGGAACCTTTGAGTCTTTTTTTTTATTTGTGTGTCTTAACCACAACACCACCATTACCCCTGGTAAGCATAAGAACGGCCATACTGGGTCAGACCAAAGGTCCATCTAGCCCAGTATCCTGATAGTGGCCAATGCCAGGTGCCCCAGAGGGAATGAACAGAACAGGTAATCGCCAAGTGATCCATCCCCTGTTGCCCATTCCTAGCTTCTGGCAAACAGAGTCTAAGGATACCATCCCTGCTCTTCCTGGGTAATAGCCACTGATGGACGTATCCTCCCTGAACTTATCTAGTTCTTTTTTGAAGCCTGCTATAGTCTTGGCCTTCATAACATCCTCTGGCAAAGAATTCCACAGGTTGATTGTGGGTTGTGTGAAGAAATACTTCCTTTTGTTTGTTTTAAACGTGCTGCCTTTTCATTTCATTTGGTGACCCCTAATTTTTGTGTTCTGACAAGGAGTAAATAACACTTCCTTATTTACTTTCTCTGCACCAGTCATGATTTTATAGACCTCTATCATATCCCCCCTAAGTCGTCTCTTTTCCAAGCTGAAAAGTCCCAGTCTTATTAATCTCTCCTCTTATGGCTGCCATTCCATACCCCTAATAATTTTTGTTGCCCTTTTCTGTACCTTTTACAATTCCAATATATCTTTTCTGAGATGTGGCGACCACATCTACACAAAGTTTTCAAGATGTAGGTGCACCATGGATTTATATAGCGGCAATATGATATTTTCTGTCTAATTATCTATCCCTTTCTTAATGATTCCCAGCATTCTGTTCGCTTTTTTGACTGCCGCTGCACATTGAGTGGATGTTTTCAGAGGACTATCCACAATGATGCTAAGGTCTCTTTCTTGAGTGGTAACAGCTAATTTACAGCCCATCATTTTATATGTATAGTTGGGATGATGTTTTCCAGTGTGCATTACTTTGCATTTGCAAGTGTCTGCCATGTGTTCATAATACAATAAAACCCTATATAATAGCACTCAAGGGACCAACAAAATAGGGTGCTTAAGAAAGGTGTTCTTCAAATAACCATTAATGGAATAGAACTATACTCAATACATCTTAAAACAGGATGTAGGTTGCTAGAAAGGGTGGTCAGAGAAAAACGAGAGGGCTGCTTCAGGCAGTATGAAACACAGGGGCTTTGCCTTGCAGAACTTTGTGCCCACGTTTTCCTTGCTTTTGAGCTTTGTGGGTTTGTATCTCCCATATTTCTCTATGATGCTTGGGCTTTTTGCCTTCACCTGGCTCTGCACTGAAATGGTATTGCATTGAGAAATCTGCTTCATTGCAATGTGGAACAATAAAGCAAGGCAGATTTTCACCGGCAACTGGACCCATGTGTTCTCTGAAGATTTTGAATTTCAGCATCCCTTTTGAACATACCTGGACTGATTTGTGAATTATATCAAAATCCCAAACCAGGTGTGTTTTCTGTGAGTCTGGGTTTTGTTGTAAACATTGTGCACACCCCTAAGTAGAACGCATTAGTGTCTTTCTGCTGAATCAGCAGGTCCCTTGAAACAAACGTAAGAAATATTTATAATACTTCCTATGTATGTGTATACTCAATCCAACTTGGGTCTCCAGCTCTTTTGAGTCCTGGTGTTTCATCTGTTTAAAAACACAGAGAGATACAACGCCTATAGAAAAATCTTGGATGGATGGATGGATGCATAGATAGGTTTTACTAGTGATATGGGACTTCTTCTAAGGTTTGCCTTCTTCTAAGGTTGGGAGAACATGTTTTGCCTAATTTTGAAACCACTCAACTATTATGGATTTGAAAGTTCCAGTCCAACTTGAATATCATCAGGATTGCATTCTATTTAGGAGAGGTTGTGGAGAATAGATCAGAGAGGGGAGTGAGAGGAAAAAATGACACACATACAGTGAAAAAGAAAGATTTAGAACAGGGAATGAGAAAGCAAAATAAATGTAAAGTAAAAGTGAATACAGTCTATGTACCACATATAAAACCCTGCTTGCGTCTGCCTTGCTTTTGGGGGGAGAACGGGTTCTTCTACTCCCTATATACATCACAGATTTCCTTCCAGAAAAAAATGGATCTTTTAAAACTAAACCTTCTTTAGAAAAAGAGAAATGGCTTAAATGGCAGGTTAAAAGTTCCTGAAATCAAACAAATTTTGTGTGCCCAGGGAGTAGCTAGAAAGATTTGTGAAATCTCTGACTCTGCTGGATTTTCTCATCTCTTGCAGAAATTTCAAAGAACTCCCCACCACTGATGGTGAATTCACCTGTGTGCAGAAGGCCAGCACCAGGGCTATGTATCACTCAGGTTCCACTTCAGTCCTCAAAATGTGCCTTGCGCTGGCCCTCTGCACAAGGGTGAATTTCCCCTACTGTCAGCTTTCATGTGGGATAGAAATCAATTGCTGACAGGTTATTATGGCTGTGCTGTAAACTGCTCAGTTGGTTCTAGAGATGAGTGAGAACCAAAATCCCAGACACAAGCACTCCTGAGCTGTTAGGCAGTCCGGATCCTGTTCTGGATTTGAACCTCAATGCTGGTGTGTATAACGGACCAAGCCAAACCCCCAGATCTTAACACCCCCAAACTTCAGAAAAATCCCAGCCCAGCTGAGGATCTGAACTTTTCAAATCAGGCCTATTGCTACTTAAGTCTGTCCTTTTTTGGGAGCATGAGGCAATGAAAGAATAATCCATATTAATAGAGGAAAGCCTTCCCATCCTCCTTTGTGCAGGGTCTACTTCTGGGGCACTACTTCCCCAAAGGGAACAAGGAAGGGAGGTGGATCTGACACCATCCTATGGGACTGGGTAAGCATTGGTACACTAAGTGGACAGTAGAAGGGCGAAGGATGCGGCTCCTGAGCTCCCTCTTAGGTGGTGTATCTCTGCACTAGCCTCTTTTCAGGGCTGTAGCTACACGTAACAATTTAACCCCAGGTGAAGCACCACTTCTCCTGCACACGGGAAGATGACTGGACTTTGCAGAAGGGGGCCCAGATTCAGACCCTGTGCAGTAAAGTGCATTGAAATCAAGGGGGTTGCATCTGCTTGCACCAGGTTCGGCCCAGTAGTTGTAATTCTTTATCACATGAAATGGAGAGCCCCATTTTCACAAGCAGTATCAATTCAGCAGTTGAGAAACAAGCAAAAAGGGAAGTGTCAGCAGCATTCACATTTCTGTATGTATTAGGTCTGTAAATCCAAGGTGCAAATTGTTTTTAGAATCTCAACGACACCCCTTATAATATTGTCATTTGTAATCAGCTCACTATGAAAACAGGGCTTTCAAAGGGTAAAGAAATCATTTGAACTTGTGATCTACAATAGATTTGAATATTCAGATAAGGTCATCGGTCAGAGCAGGGGTGACAGCTACGGTCAATAAACAGGTTCAGTGAGACAAAATCTTTTTGTCTATATGGGAATAGCTTGAAGAAGAGAGGTTCTCCAGAGGAATAAGAGAGATTAAATTTAGCTGTGTCACCATTTTATTTCCAGGATGCTTAAGGCATGAGAGAAGTGCTTGGTGGGACTGCCATGCTGGCATGCAGATCCTGCTGACGGTGTCAGTATGATGCCACTAGGTCAGTCATCCTGCCTCAGTCTGAATATGAGTTTGATGGAAAGTGATGTATTGAAGAGATTAAAGAAACAAGTTCTGGTCTAGCTTCTGACCATTTAACTCTTGATTGGCTGTATGAACACTTGAACAAAACGAGCAATAACAAAACAGCATCTCCTTTTGCAAGTTGGATACTTTTCCCTTTGGCATTTGGATATTTTGGCCAAGATTTAAAAAAATGACCAATGGTTTTAAGTGCCTTAGCTTATGCATTTTCGACTGGACACATCTCAGATGCACCTGATCTTCAGAAAGTACTGAACACCCGCACCCTAAAAATCAGGCCCCTTCAAAGCGTCTCAAGTATGGCACCCTAAAACTATGGCACCCAAAGAAACTAGTTGCTTTTGAAAATCTTGGCCTCTATTTTAATGTTAGTAAAGAATTAGTATCATAATTAACGATACAATGTGGTGCTACTTGAAATTCACTGTTCAGCAGGAGAAGTATTGTTAAGATCACACGTAAGAAACTAAGGATTATTAACCTTTGCCTAGGTTATAAAATGGACCATTTGAGAACTGTTGCAAGTGAATATATTACTTTGATATCAATTGGATTATTGAGTGAGAGGTTTTACATGAAGTTTGGTATGATGATATATGTATGGTTACAAACTGTTTATGACAAGTGGAAAAGCCAATAAAAGGTTAATTCAGATTTAAGTAGATTTTCCCCCTTTGCTTTAGTCTGAGTTAATTTATGCATATGTAACCCTATATTTTTAAAAGGCACCACCTTGTTAGCTGTAATGAATAGAGACTGCTGAATTTATCAGTCAGACTACAGTGGCTGCATTTAGTTTGTAGTGGCATTTCCACAATCATCTCATTTTTAGGGGTACAGGATAAAAATACCCAAATGTCAGAGTTTCAGATGCAGGCTGGTTCTTTTAAATTCATTCCATGTACTTTTCTCCACAGTGCATTTGTTAAGGATACAGTACCTCCCTCAACCTGGATTTTCTGAGTCTTGTAAGTCAGTCTCAGCCTTTAAGGACCATCATTTGTGTGGGTAAATATTCATCTGCATTAGACATTGGAATAAAAGTAACTGCATCATTATAACTTCTACACCACAAATACCATTCCAATGGACCTTGGTAATAATCCTAGCTTTGCCACAGATCCGCTGCATGATTTTGGGCAAGTTACTTCACTCTGTGCCTCTGTTTTCTCTCCCACCCTTTGTCTTCCTTGTCTGTTTAGGATGTAAGCTCTTCAGGACAGGGACTGTCTCTTACTATGTGTTTGTACCATGCCTAGCACAATATTGGGGCCTCTAAGCACGATTGTAATACAAACAACTGCTGATAAAAGCAACACTGTGTCAAGATAAGGGCCAGCTGTGAAGTTGGAATGAGGACTCCAACTTTTCCAAAGTTCAGGATGGGGGTTGAAATTTGAGAGTTTAGTTCAAGCCCATCTCTGCTAATATGTACCATCTTAAAGCGTTAGCAAGTCAGTCCTCTTTCAAATTTATAACAGCCTATGTTTAAAAACCTGACAAACCAAAATGTGCTCTCCATAAACTATAGTGGCACAATTCGCGCAGCTGTAATGTAGGTTGTGTCAGCATTTCCATTATACTGTACACTGCTATTTTTCAGGGGTTTAGATCTTGGCTATAAAAATCCATCTGGGGTTGAAAGTTGGCAAGTAAAAGCCTCAGCTAGGGAATGAATTTGTTTCAATCAAGTTTGAACAATAAAACCAATTTATAATATGGGACAGCACAGAAGAAAGAGCTGTGTTTGGGGAAGTATCTAATTTTTAAAATTTATTTTAAATCTTGCTGTTCATTTTGAAATGCAATGTTTTATAGCTCAGGAACCAAATTCACTCCTGGTGTAACTCTGTTGACTTCAATAGCTTATGACCAGTGGTGAGCTGGAGCCGGTTCGCTAGAACCGGTTGTTAAATTTAGAAGCCCTTTTAGAACCGATTGTTCCGCGAGGGACAACCGGTTCTAAAAGGGCTTCTAAATTTAACCAGCCCAAAGTGGCGCCTTAGGCGCCGACTCCATAGGTGATCCAGCCCTGGAGCACCCAAGGGGAAAATTTGGTTGGTGCAGAGCATCCACCAGCAGCTCCCTGCCCCCCCTCCCCCCACCCCAGCTCACCTCCGCTCCGCCTCTGCCTCCTCCCCTGAACGCGTCACTCCGCTCTGCTTCTTCGCCCCCCCCCGCGGCTTCCCGGGAATCAGCTGTTCGCGCGGGAAGCTGGGGCAGGCTGAGAAGCAGGCCGTGGCTTGCTGCTTAGGCCTAGGGAGGCAGAGCGGAGGTAAGCTGGGACAGGGGGCCCAAGGAGGGGGCGTGCAGGGGAACCAATCCCCGCCCCAGCTCACTTCCGCCACCCTCGGCCTGAGCAGGAAGCTGCCGCCTGCTACTCAGCCCTCCCCGGCTTCCTGCCGAACAGCTGATTCGCAGGAAGCTGCGGGGGGCGCAGAGAAGCAGAGCTGGGCGGTGGGTTCAGGGGAGGAGGCGGAGCGGAGGTGAGCTGGGGCCGGGTGGGGAGCTGCCGGTGGGTGCTCTGCATCCACCAAATTTTCCCTGTGGGTGCTCAAGGGCTGGAGCACCTATGGAGTCGGCGCCTAAGGCGCCACTTTGGGCCTGTTAAATTTAGAAGCCCTTTTAGAACCGGTTAGAATCATAGCATGTCAGGGTTGGAAGGGACCTCAGGAGGTCATCTAGTCCAACCCCCTGCTCAAAGCAGGACCAATCTTCCATTTTTATCCCAGATCCCTAAATGGCCCCCTCAAGGATTGAACTCACAACCCTGGGTCAATGCTCAAACCACTGAGCTATCCCTCCCCCTTGCGGAACAACCGGTTCTAAAAGGGCTTCTAAATTTAACAACTGATTCTCGCGAACCGGGTGCTCCAGCCCTGGAGCACCCAGGGAGTCGGCGCCTAAGGTGCCACTTTTGATGTGATCAGTGGGGGAGTAGCCGCTTCCCCTGCTCCCCCCTAGCTACGCTTCCCCGCCCCTAGGAACCAGAGGAACCTGCCGGATCTTCCTGGGAGCTGCCCCAGGTAAGCACCTCTGGGACTCCCCACCTTGCCCCCTGGGCGGGTGCCTCTGGCTCTTAGGGGTGGGGTGGGCACCCACTACGGTGGCCCACGAGACCCTCCTGCCTGGTTCTGGGGGCAGTCAGGGGACAGGGGAGGGGGGTGGATGGGGCAGGGGTCCTGGGCGGGGGGGGGCCGTCAAGGAAAGCAGAGGGGTTGGATTGGGCAGGAGTTCTGGGGGGCCAGGGTGGGTGCAACGACCCCCTCGTGGGGTGAGGAGGGAACCCATTGTTAAGATTTTGGCAGCTCATCACTGCTTATGACCAAGATTAATTGGTCCCTATGTGTACTCACATAAATCTATACATTTCAGTCAAGTTTCTGACTGGTCAGTGCTTATGAGTGCAGAAGACAGAGGAAGGGAGTCTGCAGAAGATGTGTCCCCTCAGAACCCAAGGAGATGTTCTTTGTGATAGAGATGGGGTGTTCCAGGACATGCCCTAGGACCTGGACTGGTCTTCACATTTGTATGCATGTGTCCCTGACCCAATGCTCCCTCTCACCCTTGTGCAGCTTATCCAGGTGCTCTCTGGAGAGGGATAACTTCAGTGGGGTCAGGGAAGGGAGACATTCTGTGGGGCTCTCAGCCAGAACACAAGGGCACACTAGTGCTGGTTTTGCAATATATGGTCATCAGTTCCCAAATGGGCAAGCATCTGGCCCTTGACTTAAACACTGCCAACAACCATTTAAGCTGCAGAAATTAATACCAAACCTAAATACACCTGCCTTTTTATGCTTTATGCATATATGTCTCTGTCTCCATCATTTAAAAACCCATAGTTGACAAACTTGAGTACAATTTAACAAATGAATGGGACTTGCCTGAGTCAGACCTACAGGACCTGGCCCATTCTCACAGAGGGCCAAACAGAATTTTCTGCTCATCCAATCCTTCCACAGAAGAAGCTGGTGTTCCACTCCTTTAACCTGCTGAACCCGTAAGATTTGCGAGGCTCTCTGGGGAGCCACAGGAGGCTTCTGCTGATGTCTGGAGAGCAAAGCTCCACATTATCCATGCATCCAGAGGTTTCTCTAAGCACTCCCTAGAGGTATAGTGGTTTTATGCACCATGGAAGGGAAAGCAGTGCAAATTAATGCATGCTTAGATTGTTTGTAGGTGGGGTTTAGAAAGCAATGCGGTTAGTGGGGCACCGATATTTTTTGAAGCTGCAGAGGAGATGATGACAAGATTTTGTTAATGGCCCAGGAAGAGACTGATGATGTAAACAAGAAGCAGAATAAAGAGAGACAAGGGAGGCCATCAGGCAGAACTCAGCAGAAAGCAGGGCCACCAGCTAATAGATATCTGACCCAGCCTCTCCAGGCTGACCAGCAAACTAGATCCAGTGCCAACCCTGACTTGAAATGGAAGACTTGTTGACCAGACAGTAAAAAGAGATAATCCTTAATCTCCATGGCACAGCCTGGGGAAATGTGCACTGCTGATGTCTCTGTTGGCTTATTCAGTGCATAAATAGGGAGCGTTAGCCTCCAGGGTGTCCACAAAAGCTGTCCAGCTTCAGCTCCTGGGCTGTCCATCCACTGCTAAATTATTTCTCAAATTTGTGCACCTTGGCTGCAGCTGGGACTGGAAGTAAAAGAGGTGAAATCGGCCAAGGAAGCCTGTCTTGACAAGATTTCCAGCTCAGTTTTACAGACCCAAGAGAGTTGATAGTTCAGATAAGCTTCAAAACTTCCGGCTCTTTCTCCAAACTAAGCCTTTGGAGATTCCCTGGTTGCTAGGATGTACTCACATCCTCAACAAAAAATGGGAAAGTTTTCTTCGTAGTTCTGGATGAACAGACAAGCAAAAGCTACATGTAGGTTCTGTTTCACTTAAGTGACTTAACACTGGTTTAGCGACTGTATATGCTATAAAGAAAAGGAGTACTTGTGACACCTTAGAGACTAACCAATTTATTTGAGCATAAGCTTTCGTGAGCTACATCCGATGAAGTGAGCTGTAGCTCACTAAAGCTTATGCTCAAATAAATTGGTTAGTCTCTAAGGTGCCACAAGTACTCCTTTTCTTTTTGCAAATACAGACTAACACGGCTGCTACTCTGAAACCTGTATATGCTATGTTGCCATTTCTGATTTCTGTGTTACCTTGGCCATTGGTGTAGAATAATCAAAGGGCCTGGTTTCTCATGGCTTGCACCTCACAGGGAGTCATTTACACCTGTGCAAAGTGGGTGTAAAATGTTGCCCAGGTGTGAATGACTCCCTAAGGGGCAAGGCAGTGGGGAATCAGACCTGTAGGGTATATATGCGAGCAGGAAGACATTGCTAATAACAGGAAGGTACAAAAGAAAAGCAATGATAATTAGGATTCACACATGGGCATTTTTCTACTCCCTGACTGAGTGATTGAAACTTTTACACTAGAGAATACGGAACAGCAAATATTGACTATTGAACAGGCACTTTCCAGTATGCTAATGTAACACCTGGTTATAACTGTGTGTTATATGTTCTTTCTGTGCATGCTCCCTCAAGGGTATGGGTCTACTATTGCCACCAGTTAGGGGAAGTAGTTCGTTAGTTCTGTAGAAACTCATGCTTCTATTCTAGAGCTCCCAAGTTCAGTCCCCTGTGAAAATTTCAGGAGTCACCAATATTCAGCTGGCCAAATGTTTGTTGTATGCAGTGTTGTTGTAGCCATGTTGGTCCCAGGTTATTAGAGAGACAAGGTGGGTGAGGTAATATCTTTTATTGCACCAACTTCTGCTGGTGAGAGAGAGGCAAGCTTTTGAGCTTCCGCAGAGCTCTTCTTTGGGGCTTTGTTGTTATTACTAGATGCTTATCTCACAATAATGCCTCTGCTCCCCAAGCAGGATCTGTGATGCATTGTGTGAGAAGCTGTATAAACACATTAAATGATATTGTCCCTCTTGAAGGAAAAGATCCTAGGAATCACATGAAATTGAACTCATTGCCTTTATTCATGACAATATTCACCAATCAGTGACTGAAAATATTTGACTGTCTCTACAGTGTAACTTCTGTTGTGTCCTCTCTTGGAAGCTTACATCCTTCCCTTCCAGGGGTATGGACTGGATTACCTGCTGGGACTCTAACTGCTATACAGGGGTGGGCAAACTTTTTGGCCTAAGGGCCACATCTGGGAAAAGAAATTGTATGGCAGGCCATGAATACTCACAAAATTGTAGTTGGAGTGTGGGAGGGAGTGAGGGCTCTGCTTGGAGGTGTGAGCTCCAGAGTGGGGCCAGAAATGAGGAGTTCAGGGTACAGGAGGGGGCTCTGGACTGGGGTGGGGCAATGGAGTGTGTGTGGGGGGATGGGGGGTGAGGGCTCTGGCTATGGGTGTGGGCTCTGGGGTGGTGCTGGGGATGAGGAATTTGGGGTGTACAAAGGTGTTCCGGGCTGGGACTGAGGGGTTTGGAGTGCAGGAGGGGGATCAGGGCTGGGGCACGGGTTTGGGGCATGTGGGGGTGAGGGCTCTGGCTGGGGGTGTGGGCTCTGGGGTGGGGCTGGGGATGAGAGGTTTGGGGTTTGGAGGGCGGGAGGGGGATCAGGGCTTGGGCAGGGGGTTGGGGCATGGGGGGAGGCTTAGGGATGCAGGCTCCAGACCGCTCTTACCTCAAGCGGCTCCTGGAAGCAGTGCCATGTCCCTTCGCTGGCTCCTACGTGGATTCACAGCCAGGCAGCTCTGCAAGCTGCCCCGTCCTCAGGCACCAGTCCTACAGTTCCCATTGGCCACAGTTCCCAGCCAATGGGAGCTGTGGGGGCAGCACTTGGAGCGGGAGCAGCATGCAGAGCAGATCCCCCTGTCTGCCCCTACATGTAGGAGCCAGAGGAGGGGTCATGATGCTGCTGCATGGAGCGGACCCCAACCCTGCTCCCCAGCTGGAGCGCCGCAGTGGGGCAAGCCCCAGACCCCGCTCCCCAGCAGGAACTTGAGGGGTAGATTAAAACGGCTGGTGGGCTGGATTCAGCCCACGGGCCGTAGCCCACCCCTGTCCTAGAACAATGAATAAACTACATTAACTAATAAACTACAATAAACTATCCTTCAGTCAGAATCCTTCACATTTATGCTGGGTTGTGAACCATCAACAATTTCATACTTTGTTCAGATAAAGGAGCTAAATACATTTTCTCCTTGCTATGGGGCCTTGTAACCAGAGACGCCGACTTTGTGAGTTCCCAGGGGTGCTTGACCCCCCGCTCCTCCCCTGATTGCGGTGGGCGTGAGGCAGTGTGAGGGAAGGGGAGGAGCTGATCGATGGGGCCCGCTGGTGGGCGGAAGGTGCTGGGAGGGAGGAGGAAGAGCTGATCCGCAGGGCTGCCAGTGGGTGCTGAGCCCCAGAGCACCCACGGAGTTGGCGCCTATGCTTGTAACTCCTGGAAGTGTGCATAAGCCTAAAAAGGAAGAATCACTGGAGGGACCATGAAGACTTCCACTGTTGAGGCCTCTGTCGAGTCAAAAGAAAACCCACAGCCCCTTTACAATGAAGTAAGCCATGCAAGGTCAGAAATTTGTCTCTGAGGCCAGACCAGCCAAGTCAGCAAAAATTCACCCAGCCTATGGTAGCTGGCCACAGAGAATGGCAGGTGAGTGAAGTGCTCAGAATAATAAGCTCTCAAGCCCCCTGGTAGTTTATGTTTGACTCATCAGACAGTTAAAATGCAGATCCGCAGCCAAGGAACACTTTTTTTTTGGAAGGGGATTTACTTACAGCCTGAGGCAGGAATAGTTTCCCTATGTGGCCAAAGATCTTTGGCCAACATTGTCAGGATGCCCTCAGAATACCAGGACCCATTTGGGGTTTTGGTTTAATTGCTGTTACCTGGCTACCTCCCAGGCAGGGGGCTAAGGTTCACCTGTGCGCCTGTTCAATAGATAGCTGCATGCCTTCATTTCCCCTCTGGATTTATTTTCAAAAAGTTTGTCTCCTCTTTTGAGGCTGGCTCAGGGCTCCTGGCAGGAGTTAGCTCCACTCTTAGCTTGGGAGAACCCTACAACACTTTGAGCAACACCTTTCATTTCCACCCACTTTCTTACAAACAAACACAGCTTGTGGCAAAATAAGTTACACTCCTGGAGCTCTTGAACATGCCCCCAGCTTTTACACTGAATCTGTAAATATGATCACAAATGACGCAAAGGTACAATCTGTCTTTTCTCCCAGGCTGCTGTCTGTATAGATTTTCAAGCACCATAGCCATATTCCATATAGCTGCATCTCCGTTCACTTGGAACGGATGGAAAACCCTTTTCGATTAATAGATTTCACTATGTCGGAGACTTACAATGTAATAAACCTGGGTTCCTGTTACTACAACAAAGCATAAGGCAGAATTTACATGTGAGAGGGTGTAAGTAGGTGTTTGAGCGATGGCAGAGGAGGGTGCTGGACTGGATGAGAGGGCAGAGGGGGATGAAAGTGAGAAATGGGGGTAAGAGGAAGGAGAGAAAGTGAAGGTATAAAGAGGGGATGCAGAGAATAGTTAGTAGGGCATGTGACACAGGGAGGTTATTTACTGATAATGGGGAGAGGTTGTGGGAGAAAAATGAGCTGGAGTTACAAACTCTGGACATGGACACAAACTTTCACAGAGCTCAGGGGTGTTTGAGTACAGGGGTTTTAGTTCAAGTCTACCTCTAGATTTCAGAGGTGGAGGGAAAAGAAGAAGATGAAGGACTGAAACAAATGAACCTTCCCCAAAGTCTAGGAGTATTGGATCTGGGATTATGGCCTGGGCCGGTTTGTAATTTCATCCCTAATGTTTCTCATCACGGGATCCCTTTCTCTTTCCCCTACATATACAGTGTACAGACAGATTTTCAGGTTTATGGCCTAAGGAATCGTGCATTTTAAAGAAGACTTGTGCTTCTTGTCATAAGACTGGGAACAGTGGTGAGAAATTGCTGTTCCAGGATGGCTGTTATTTTAGAGCATTTTCTTTTCCCCTCTAACACAACTGGATACTTGAGCCAGTGGCGGGAAGGACCACCATCTACCACATTAGTCACCACACTTGATAGATAGTATTCCCAAGCCACTGCCATAGATGCTGTTTGGAAATTGCAAATCCACGCTGCTGCTGCTGGGTCCAGCCCAAAAGAATTAATTTATAACCATGTATATAAATTTCATAGGTAGTATCATTGCCATTCTGCATTTGACTTATAGTACATATGGGGTGTGGCTTGTGGCACAGAAGCAATGTCGCTCGGTGTAATTCCAATGACAATCATTCTATCACTGTGTTATCAATCAATTAATCTGCTGTGGTAAATTATCAGGCCTCACCTCTCAAAAGTTGAAGGAGGTGGGTACTGTGTTCCAGGTTTGCTGATTATGCTGACTCATGCCGATATCACTGCAGATCATGCACGGCTGATTTTCCACAGCACTCTGATCCACTGAATGATGTTTCTCAATTTTAAAAAAAAATACACATCCGTCACCCAGACCCTTCTTACAGCTCCATTAACTTGCTGTAGGTTAAACCACCTGACCTTTTTAAACCAAGGATTGTTTGCAAATACTGTAGTAAACCTAACACTCTGATTGCAACTGCGACAATCCAACTGGAGCCCAGTATATCTGAAAGCCTCACCAAAATGCTATGGTGTATATCAGTCCCTCCCAAAGGCAATTGGCCTCAGGAAAAATAAAAAGAGTAGAGGCTCAATACCACTCAGCGAGCATGTAACTGGTTTTGAAAGTGCACTGCTGAGAAGAAGAATGCTGAAATATAAGGGAGCAATAGCTTGCAGAGAAGGGAAGAGGTTTTGAAATCAATGGAAAGTCATTTTGGAAAGTAGAGAGTTATATAGTTAAGCAACCTATTGTTCATTGTAATGAGAAAGCATGACTATTCATGAGTATGCTACAGTATGTGGCTTACCAACTACCCAATCAAGGGACAGGTTCATTCAGCCATGATTGAGGGCAATACCCATAATATTTTATTGCTATTAGGCCTCAAAGTTGCATGTTTTTATATAGACTATAGGGTGTTTAATAGCCATGCAAAGCTAAGACTTTCTTGCATACATTAGAGATGGACATAGGAGGATAAATCCTACTGCAAGTTGCCTACACTAGCTCTTCCATTATAACTGGAAATATGTAGCCAGGCAATAGTGTGTCATTTGGATCCATCTGAATGGGTTGTGTATGCATGATGTTGATCTCATCTGGTTTGTAAAACTGTAAAAAGCTCTTCAGAAAAGAGTGTCAGAGAGGCTTGGGACTGCAACTTTTTGCTGGAAATAAAGACAGCACTTTAAAAAAGGCAGGAAGAAATATTAGACTTATAAAGTATCCAGTAAAATAAAGAACAACACAAAATGGTAAAGGAGAATACTCCGGTTTTGGCGGAGTGAGATAAAGGTTACCATTTTGGTGTTATAATTTCTGTGAAATAATATTCAAATAATGTTATCTCCAGTGATGGGTATCATGCCACAAAATTCAGATTCACACCAGATCAGTGACGCTCAGAAGTCTGTCTGTGTGTCCTGACCTAGAAAGGGAACATTTTCAAAATTTGAGTCCAGATCCAGTTATGGATTTCAAACAACCCCAAAGAGAGAGTGTGTGGATGTGAGGATTTGGTTTGTGTCCATCACTAATTTATGTTATAACCCTAATTTTTCAATGTGGGGGGAGGGATACCTCAGTGATTTGAGCTTTCGCCTGCTAAACCCAGGGTTGCGAGTTCAATCCTTGAGGGGGCCATTTAGGGATATGGGTCATAAATTGGGGATTGGTTTGGTTTCCTGCTTTGACAGGGGGTTGGACTAGATGACCTCCTGAGGTCCCTTCCAACCCTGATATTCTATGATTCTATTAAAATTAATAAGAAAAGTTTACAGAAAAGTAAATATTTCTGTATACTCCACTTTAAAGATGACAATGTGTATGTTTACATTTTTGAACAACTATTGTTTACATTAAGAAAAGGAGTACTTGTGGCACCTTAGAGACTAACAAATTTATTTGAGCATAAGCTTTTGTGAGCTACAGCTCACTTTATCGGATTTACATTGAAATCCCTGTGCTTTAGGGTCAATT
The DNA here is from genome assembly GCF_965140295.1 of Lepidochelys olivacea. Classification (NCBI taxonomy): domain Eukaryota; kingdom Metazoa; phylum Chordata; order Testudines; family Cheloniidae; genus Lepidochelys; species Lepidochelys olivacea. Next base: position 91,212,748 of record NC_140418.1, on the reverse strand, counting down.
TTTCTTCTTAAAAAATGGAGCTATTGTAATACATTACTTTTCTGTGACAGAGGATTTTTCCCCCTTCTTCACAGTATGGAACTATTTGATGGTGTCAAATGTTTTTTGACTTTGATAAAAATGTATTGAGGGTCAAGATCCTCTCTTAATAGTTCACATTTCTATTTAATAACCTGCTGCAATGTCAAAAGATACAACCATCATATTGCAGGTCTAAGAAGTATTATGCGCTGCCATCCTATCTATTGATGCACATCAGATATGTCCATGTTATTCCATATTCTGTCCATTCCAAAGAAAGGCTAAAGGAGACAGAGGGTACAGATCTTGTTAGGTACAGCCTCTGACACTATCACTATCAATTGTCTTTTGCTAGTGCTGATCATCACCTCAATTATCTGGTGTCCAGCCTACCTGATAGGTTTTTGCAAACTATAACTCTTCTGTCGATGAACATGGAATAATGACAGCTAGGGGCAAATGGACAGAATATAAAAGAGATCAGCCAAAAAGTATTATACACACATATACTTGTATGTTTTGGTCTATAAATTAATCAAAAGCTAAAACAACACAACATGTCCTGTGTTTTCATAAGACTCCAATTTACAGTATACTAAGCAGAAGGAATAGAGTTAATAGTGGCTTGATTATGTTCTTTTTTCCTTCTCTTTGTTATTAGAATATAATGTCTTGAAAAGCAAAAGGTAAATTTCAACAATTCGTGCAGCATAGATATGTGCAATCTATAGTGAAAGAAACCAGTTTTCACAGACATGTATAACCAGTTTGTTTTTAATGTACGGGATTTTGTTTTCTAAATGATTTCAATACAGAAATCATGAATCAAGGAGTAAAAAGAAATAAAAATCAAACAAGTCCTTAGAGAAGATGCAGTGGTATTTTAGTTGTATATTTTTTACTCACATAATATGTTACACAACATGAGAAAATGGATTTTAGTGCAATATTAATTGAAGTTTTGCCAGTATAAGGTTCATGAGGTTAATTTGAAAAGGATACATTACCGATATATTTATAGCATTTAAATAAATTAGGATTAAACTTTATACATCAATAACACAGCTGTTAAATAATATTTTTATTCTATGTAAATTCTATCCATTCATCTCTGTTGTATAACAAATGACCATAATTATAGGGCTTCATTGGTAGGAAGGTCATTGGTAATCTTGTAATTTCTCATTGGTGTAAAGAGAGAAAACAGAATTATTTGTGATGAATGTATTCAACCTTTTGCATACTTTGGTACTTTGAACCATGCATTAAAATGCAGCAAGAAATTAAGTTCTTCACTTACACAGCATTTTTAATCTAGTGCTGTTGATCTGTTATAACTAAGGCATTTAGAATGCTTTCGCTGAAGGTTTTCCGCTGTATATTTTGCATTTTCTTCCTTGAAAACAAATGAGGACTGAAGATGCAAAAAAAAACAAAACAAAAAAACAAAAAAACAAAACCCCAAACAAAAAAAAGTTACTCTGTGCCAGCCAGGTACAAACTTCAGGCACTTAAGATTACAATCTTTTCATTTTATTTTGCATCATGTACTTTTGTATTAATGAAGAATAATCAAACCAACCATTTCTTGAAACCACCAAGCTATAAATAATGTATGAATGAAAGTAAAGAAACAAACTTCTGGATAAACTCCTTTTCTAGTAACCTGTACCCAGATAACAAAAGAAGACACAGGAGTACTTGTGGCACCTTAGTCTCTAGGAGTGCCACAAGTACTCCTTTTCTTTTTGCAAATACAGACTAACACGGCTGTTACTCTAAAAGAAGGCACGTAGTTGAAATATTTGTCTGCAGGATTTCACTCACTTACTTTTATTGAGAGGTTTGCTTTCTATCAATAAAAGAGCAGAATCCCAGGTTTTCCTATAAGATTCAATCACATTTAGGAAGGGTGAATTTTCCAGATACATAACAATTAACCTCATGCTAGTAACAAAATCTTCCCCGTAGCTGGTGACGGTATTCTTAATTTATCAAGATGTACAGTATATGATTCAATTTAACTACTGCATTTTATACGTCTCATTATAGAGACATACCTATATTTTTTAGAGGAATATATGACGAAGTCACTATCTTTACATATGGGAATGAACATGGTATACTGATTGTTAATCATAGAGAGACAAATATTAGAATGAGAAGTATCCTATAGCTGGAGTGTAATTGCTAATACTGACACTGGAAATGTCTTTGGTAGCAGGGATTCATAAAAGGGAATTCCTTTTAATGAAGCTTGGATTTAATCCTATTATTCTAATAAAGTGTAATCAATTGACACAGAAAATTTGAAGGTCTAGTTCATCTTCTGATTAGATCTCAGTTGTTTTTTAAGGCGATGGATACTGTGAAAGAAACTTAAGTTAATGGGCTTTGGTCCACTAATCCACACTTCCTGGAGTGAGTTTGAGTTTTGAAGGAGGGCAATTTGGAAGCTGTCTTAGCATAAATCTAAAGCAAGTCTGTGGCTGCCTAGGGGGAACAAGCCCCTCAGCATTCACCAAGACATGCTTCAAGGAGATTCTACTCTTAATCCAATTTACTCAGCCGAATAAGTCCCACTGCTTCAGCTTGCCAACAAATTAAAATCCAGCTTCATAAAAACACCTTGAATTTGGAAGGTATTGGCTAGCCCGCTAGACTTGAAACTTCATTTATTCTGGCTAACTTCTCAATTATCTTCCCAGCAGTGGAGATGTGTAAAAGTGAAAAAATCAATAGGATTCTATTCCCTTTTTATTGGAAAGGGAAAAATTAATGAGATAGGACACTCTCTTAATCAGAAATAAATGTTTTAATTCAGATAATGACATCGTTTTCCCTCGCTGAACGATGACAAATGCTGGGTTGCACCCCCAATAGAAGCAGTTTCAATTTTATTGTAAATATAAAAGGTATTGATCGGGGAGATGTACAAACCGTATTGCTTACAAAAGCCATTCGGGGGGACTGGGAAAACTATTAAGCACTGGGTCAGAAATCAATAAACAACACTGAAATGTAGCAGAGGTTGCCCTAGGCTTTGTGGCATCTTAGAAAGCCAAGTGGCAGAAATAGTGACAGAAATGTCTCTAGTGAAGCAATGTTAGGGATGAAGGGGTCAGGCGTTTAATCTCTTCTGAGCTTTGACAGGTCCGGGGAACAGAACTAATGTAGTCCTTCCTAGCTGCCTTTGACTTAAATACCTGCTGATTCATCGGACCACTGACTGAAATTATTGTTTTTGATTGTGCAAATATATTGGTACAGAAAATAGTGTAGGTATATTTTCTGGGAGACAGAGTAAAATTTGTTTATGTAAATAGGAGTTTTATTTTTCCTTTTTATGTATATAACACCCCCCCCCAAGCCTCTGAAATAAAGGCTCTGACCTCCTAGCATGCTATTTTTTAAAAAGAAGGTATTTTTGCACCATAAAAATAATCCAGTATGACATAATTTGTTGCAGTTTAATGAACAGTTTAATTTTTTTAATCAGATGCAATTATTATTTAAAAACAAACTTCTTCCTTGTGCCAAAATCTCTTATTGTCCTTGAACAAATCAAAATAACCCCCACACCTCTGTTATTAAGTTGTTTTTAGTTTAAAAGTGGCATATCTGGTCTTTATTGGAATCTGTGAAAATATTCATAAGAATACATTAAACACTGAGAGTTAGTTACGTAAATGCTTGATAGAAACTGTCTAGAGCAAAGAAAAATACAGGTGAAAGAAGACTGTGCATGGAGGTGGGAGCTGATTTTTCGAACAAGACATTGATTTGAAAGATTTAAAGCAGGGTACTGAAACTTTTAACAACATCATTCTAGAAGCAGAGCCAGAGCCAAATAAATAAATAATAAAAAAGAGTGACTTTGCCTTCTGCTCCTGGAAATGCAGCTTCCCCCCTGACATGGATATGATTATAAGATTGGTTAGGGTCAGGTTACCCATCAGTAGGTGAAATGTTCAGGTGCTGAGGATTTCAGTTTCATCTCACCTCACATATTATGTCAGTTCCATGTCATTTTCATCACTGGGAATGATTTGAGGGCTTGCTGTCCCCCCTGTTATTGCGGTCACTTGACCTCAGATGTAACTTCTGTTTAATACCATCATTTTAACAAAGTCTAGGAGTAGCACACACACGCACACGGCCATCACTTGACCTTTCCCTGCCTGACACCTGCCAATTGGCTCTGGCGTTAGGTTCTCCTGCCCCTCCGCTTGCGACAAATGAATGTTAAGGCCTCAATGAATTGGTTCACATTTGAAGTTATATTTTTTCATTGCCACAAGCATTTTTAAAATTGAATCCCCTTTTTATATTTTGTCCTGTGGTAATGGTATTTTTCCCTGTTGCATTTAGATTCGGGAATATAGATGTGGCTTTGTGCGTAAAAACAATATTCAGACCATTTCCATGCTAATTTCAAATTCATTAGATTAAAAAAAAAAAAAAAGCAAAGTACTTTTGTAGAATGTTACAAGAGGAATGCTTTACCCAGTCAAATCCTTTTCTCCTTCGTATTTAACTTGTGTGCCTGAATCCACAGAACTAGCTTTTAAAAAGGACTTGTAAAGCGTAGCATACTTTTAATCATGGTAGGATATGTGCTACAAAATTTAGGAAGCTACCGGGCAACTGATTAGTCAGGAGATATTATCATTAGCAGCTCCACAAGACACACTTGCCCAATCACAAAAGAAGGCACAGTGTATTGTATTTTTTCCTTCTTTATTATTAGACTGCCATTAGAGTTGCTGGAGATAACAGGTTTAATGAGAGGCAGGCTTTTCTCTCCAAGGGTTCCTGAATGTTGACGCTCACATTCCCATGTGTTCAACAAGCCACAAATTGATGACTTCCAGGTCCCCTTCCAAAGTCTATCTGCATCATTAGGGTGTTGTGTGTGTGTGTTTTGTAGAATAGGGGTTTGGAGAGGATGTTTTGGGGCCAGCGGAGGGGCAGGGGAAAGAGATTTTGTTGGAATTGTGCCAATTTGTACATTTTGGTCAAGATTTTTAAAAAAGGGATGCCTAAATTCAGGCTTCTAAATTCATATTTATACACCTAAATAAGTGACCTAAATAAGGGTTTCATACTCTTTGAACATCAGGCCACTTATTTAGGTGTTTAAATATGGATTTAGGAGCCTTATTTAGGAAAAACTTGGTCTTTTGGCTTAATTATTGTCCTCCATTTTTGTGCATGAACTGAGAAATTGTTGATTGTAACATTTTACAAATCTAAATAATCAAAATACCGCTTGTTGTTATACACATGGAGAAGGTGCTCAGCTGCATGGTACCTGGACTCACTGTACGTGGATGAAAAGTTTAGAACAACGCTAAGTTAACAATTTATTCCCTCAAAACAGGGAGCACATTCATTGAGACCAACCCATCTAACTACTCTGAAACAACTAGAAATGGTGAACACCAGCCAATAACCTCGATGCTAAGCCATTCCAAAGGCTGTAGTTAGCAGGAAGGTTGAGCAGAAATGCATCTTATATAGTGGCCACATAACTATAATATAATATAACTTCATATAATCCATTCACTGGACAGGTACAGCACAGGGAGTGTAAGCTTTCCACCCTGCCTTGCCAGTATGCCTTGGAAGAACCCAATCTCCATGTGCATTAATTTCTTGGCCGCCGCCTAAACTGCCAGTAAGAAGTGTCAGAAACAACACCAGGTGAGAGTGATGTGGACACCAGTATGTTAGGAATGGGGCACACCTAATACAGGTCATCATATGGCAACTACATTTGTTCACTCATTACCAATCAGGGACTCATTCAGTCCAAACAGGAGAAAGGTCCTATGACCCATACCAATCTCCTGATTTCTCTTCAGCTCTATAAAAGCAAGCTAATTATCTTTAACACAAAATGCAGTAGAAGGAGAGGTTTTCAAGAAGAGCAGGAAGAACCAAGAGTATTGCATTGCCTTCTGATGGGTGACCACAGAAGGAATAAGATATGAAACCTGGCCCCCATTAACATTCTATTCAGTATATACTCCTGACCTCCTGTACTCCTCTCCTTAGCCCAATACAGACAGACCCTTAGCATGCTGTGTGCCTCTTAACAATGCATTCTCCTCCATAATTGTGAATCCGGTCCTTCGTGTTTTCACTTGGCAGTACTTATTCACATATTGCCATTATGCCAAGGCTGACCCAGTTCACATATAAGGACCTCTTTAAAATACACTCTATGGAACACATAAGGCTATGTCTACACTATGGACCTTACCGTGGCACAGCTGTATGCTGCAGCTATGCGGCTGTAAGGTCTCCTGCTGGCGGGAGAAAGCTCTTCCATCTGCATAATTAAACCACTCCCAATGGGTGGTGGGAGCTATATTGGCAGGAGCTGCTCTCCCACCAACACAGCGCTGTCCACGCCGGCGCTTTTGTCGGTGACACTTATGTCAGTCAGGGGTGACTGACAAAAGTTTTGCCAACAAAAGTGGTCGGGTAGACAAAGCCTAAGTCAGGACAGCAGACGGTTGAGGAGAGAGGCGTATCTACTCTGCTGACATTGACGGGGCTCAGAGAAGAGCTCTGCCATCTCAGTTAAGAGATAAAGAGGCAACTGTTTTGGAATATGCTGCAATCATTTGCAATGAGTTAAGCTATTATCAATAGGTCACAACCTCAAGCGGTTTCTCAGTTAAAACTCAGTCAGTGAGTAAATGCGGAACTGAGAAAGAAGGTCAGCTTTTGGTGCAATACCTACACCACCAATAACAGCATATTGTCACAAGGCAAAACCTTGGCCTCTCCTCTATGGGTCCCCAAGGCCTGGAACTCAGAGGAAATGCTGCATTAGTGTTGTGGATGGGTGGGTGGGCTGAACACATCCTGCACTGAGGGATTCCACCACCACAGCAGACAACTGCCCCACTATGGCTGCAAAGCACTGGACAGAGGTTTGTGAGTGGGCTGGGGCAGTGGTGGAGGTGTAGTTATAGAGTCCACAATGGCTATAGCTGCAATATTGCCCACCCCAAATGTTTGAAACCATGGGTCATGGGATTGGTTTAAAATAATGAGATTTATAATCCTAATTATTATTATTAATTAATAATTAACCATTAATAATATTGTGGGGTTCTTTTTCTTTGCATTCTGGTTTCTAAGGCTTTCGGGTACATTCAGGTCACACTTTCAAGCTTTTCTCCACCACCATGAGGACTAGCCACTTCTTATGTGTAAAAATGAAAGTGGAGATTCTCAAGGCTTCACATGACTCCAGGAGCTGGGGGTTTGAGAAATACTCCACATATTGCAAGACTATGATAAAGTCATGCAAGTTGGAAACATGGCAGTTGCTAATCTGGCCTGGAGGTCGCATGCTACCTCTGGGCTGGAGGAGAAGTACTCTATCTCCTCAGCTAGCTTGTATGTTCCTCGTACATAACCTGTTCACTTGGGCTAGCTCACTTAATTCTCCAGAAATTCGGTAAATATATATCAGTCTAGGACCATCAAGTGGTAGGTTTATTCCTTTGGCAGCTATATAAATGCTCAACTCCTAAGGAGTAATAAGAAGCCACTACCACAGGCAGAATTTAACACTGGACCCCTGAGGAGGCATGGGGATGGCATCCTGGAGGCCTGACGTTCAACAGTCTCTGATGCTAGTATGCTTCCCTTTCCTCTTCCTGTCTGTCCATAACTCCTGTTGAGATCGGTATGAGTTTAGCTTGTGCAAGGACTGCAAAATTGCGTCCCATATGTATGTATCCTGTATCAGACAGGATGGGCAGAACTGTGGGTGTTTTCCTAGCTTTTTGTACAGCACCTAGAATAGCAGGGTGCTGGTTGTGGTTGGAGCTTCTAGGTGCAAATAATAAAGTATGCAAATGTCCTCTTTATCTATTCTTATAGGCCCAAATCCTGCCCCTTCCTCTTTCTCCTGCAGTAGAACTGGTGTGTGAGAAGGATTTCAGCATCCCTTACAGGATATGCACAGCTTCTGAGTGCCATGGAGCCAGGTTCTTCAGGGCTCCCTCTCATATTGAAGAAAGCGCAAGGATAATATGGTGTATGCTCCATAGGTCATGTGTGGAATATGTAAGAGTCTCCTTAACTAAGCATAATGCCTGCACATTGCTTGCATCAAACCTTGCATCTTCCAGGCAGAAATTTGTGCTTTTGTTGGAATGAGCTGCTTCTCTACAACCAGCAGTGCTTGGGGCTAGTAGATCTATCAGCCCGTGACCCCTATGTACTACTGATGGTACTCCAGCTCTGAGATATGAACAGTACCTGTGAAACAGCAATTTCCTTCCCACCTCCTCCCCTGGAGATCTCCAGCACACAGACCAGCCATTTGACTGGGCACAGAGAACAGGATGTGCCCTATAATTAGGAGGCTGTACATCCAAAAGTGGGTGTTATGTGACTGTGCAATATGCTTCAAAAACTGTGAGCTGAATAACAGGGACTGGATGCTCAAAGATTATTAAAAGAATCATTTCTATCTGTTTAATAAGTATTGATATGTACACATACTTCATATTTATTTCAGAGAGAAAGCAACTGTAAATTATTTTTCTATCCTCATTTTTATAGATTAGAGACCACTTAAAACACTATCCAATCAGTAAATAACTCTATTAAAATAACTTTTGGGGGGGGTGTATATCATGATATTGTGCATTTGAACTGAACTGAAAATAGAAACTAACATTTACATGCAGCATGTGGAAAACAATTTTTAAAGAATATCTTCCTGACAGAAGACATGATGCCTAACTTTTCATTGAGTAGACCTTGAGGGAATTAGCATGATGCAAAAGCAGTTTGGTGTTTTGATGTGTTACGTGTTCAGTGGTTGTGTCCTCATAATACTTCACCCAGCCTCTGATTTAGCAAAGCACCTGAGCACATGCTTTAGATCCATCCCTATCCAGCAAAGCACTTATGTAGGTGCGTAAATCCTATTGGAATACAGTGGGAGTTAAGCATGTCCTTTAGTGCTTTCCTGAATAAGAAAAGATTTAAGCATGTGCTCAAAGTTAGGCCTGAGTTTAAATTCCTTACCGTATCAGGTCCCAAATTCTCAGCCTTCTTAGGCAGCAGTTCTCAACCAGACGTACACGTATCCCTGGGGGTACGCAGAGGTCTAGGCTCATCTAGATATTTGCCTAGTTTTTCAACAGGCTACATAAAAAACGCTAGCGAAGTCAATACAAACTAAAATTTCATACAGACAACGACTTGTTTATACTGCTCTATCTACTATACACTGAAATGTAAGTACAATATTTATATTCCAATTGATTTATTTTATAATTATCCAGTAAAAATGAGAAAGTCAGCAATTTTTCATGACAAAACTCTTTGGCCAGAAATGGAAAGAACATGCTCGCAACAAAATGGAATGGTGTGGTGCTGACTTGCGTTCGTGGAGGGACGGACAAGGACGAGCCGGACAAAGGGAATGTGCTGTGACACTTTTGTATTTTTATGTCTGATTTTGTAAGAGAGGTTTTTAGAGTTTTGAGTTTTTAAGAGAGGTGAAACTTAGGAGTACACAAGACAAGTCAGACTCCTGAAAGGGGTACAATAGTCTGGAAAGGTTGAGAGCCACTGTTCTAGGGTATGTCTACATTGGAGCTGGAGGATGTCATTTCCAGCTTGCGGAGACATTCCAGCACTGACTCTGAGCTAGCGCACTAAAAATAGAAGTGCGGTCATGGTAGCAGGAGGGGTTAGCCACCCCATGTACACACCTGAGGTCTCGGAAAGGGTGGCTAACTCCCTCCTCTGCTCATGCCACTGTGGCTGCATTTCTATTTTTAGCATGCTGGCTCAGTCAGAGCTAGCACGGGTATGTCTCCTGGAGCTGGAAATTAGCTCCAGAGTAGACATACCATTAGTCTCTGAGGGCCTGATTCTGACTGGGAGAAATCCATTGACTTCCCTTGATTTATGATGGTGTAGCTGGGATCCGAATCTGGCCAATGGTTGTACTGTGATGTGCAGTTGTGGCTCTGTTGCTGCTAGCCGCTTACACACTTGTTTTTTCACTTCACTGCCTCTTCCCAAATTGTAGTCCAGGTACATTGCTCATTAAAAACCCATTTTTGTTTTCCACCTTTCTGCGGACACTTGCATTTATTTAACTGTAAAATAAATAAATAACTTGTAACAGGCCCGTACTAATATCCTGAGGGATTCAAAAAGCATTTTACAAACTACCGATATGGTTTAGTCCAATAATTTAGGTCAATCTATTTTGTCCACTAACAGAATGCAGCCATCTCAGGGTCGAAAAAATGGCGGCTGCTTACCAGCACTCAGCCCAGCACTTTAGCAAAGCGAAGAATACCCTACCCAACTCACAATACAGGGTAACCCAAATGTGAATCTGGGTAAGATATCCAGGTAAGTTAACACCTTTCCTGTTACAAAATGTTCCATGGATCTTTAATAACCATTTATGCTCAGGATCATGATTTTAGTGGCTGGAATCTGCGTGTATCTGGCCAGTTGAGAATTCCCACAATGTTGGGGGCATGCCCGGGGCAGGAAGGAGTATGGCTGGAATGCTACCATGCTTTGGCTATTTTCAGCTGACAGGAAGTCCCTTTGGGGTATGGCCAAGACAGGCAGAGAACCAGAGAGCTTTGCCTCATCTTTGCTGCACTGAGCGAGTCTGGGCTGCAGCCAAGAATCTGACTTTACGTCTCATTCTGTGGCCTGCACCCCAGCACCAGGGTGGGCCACTGGTTTAATAGTGACCAAGAGGAAAGACCTTCTGAATCTCCACTACCACTTTTTGCAGCACTCAGACATTTTTCCCATCCATGAACTGACCCAGTCTAGCCCTTCTTAGTGCTAACACAACCAATCACAGCACCAAATAGAGGTGGTGCAGGTGTCGTTACTAACATTTCTCATTGAGACATTTTGTTTTCGTTCATTGGTTTTGGATAAGGTAAACACGGGGCAAACATCTTAAACAACCATTTTGTACAACTGGCCAAATGGACTGATTCAAGCTTGGCAATTACTGCAAACAGGAGGATCTATAGAGCATTTAATACCAGAAGCACAAAGAGGAGCCCAGGGCAATATACAAGTTTGGGTTCCTTGACATATATAATTTATAGGAGAATGATCATTATTAACAATATTCGTGCTCACTTTAAGATCAAAAATATAGAAGCTACTGTTTGCCATTTACATCTGGATCTGACGCAGGCTGACATTTGTTCACTTGGGATTCCTGCTGTGCAAAATCTGAGAAATCCCAGGCATTAATTGGATGATTCAATGTACACTGACATTCAGCTTGATACCTCTCAATTATACTCTTCGGGTCAAGTGAGTGAGCAGAGGCATCGCGACGCCAAAAAACCCAAAAAGGTATGGTGGTTTTTAAAAATAAACACTTTTCTGAGCTCAGACAAAGCAAATCTGCACATTAATTTAAAGTAAGAACTCATGTACTAAAAGGTTCTGGAATTCTGGGATAACGTTGTCTATGCCCCAGTTGTACAGAGAGAGAATTAGATAGATAAAAAATTTGCTCTGCTATTCAATTCCAGGCAATGCCAGCAATGCGTGGGACATAAATAGAATAGCTTTGAAATCGTTTCTGTTGTGCAGAAAAATACTAATGAAAAAAAAAGTTAATTTTTGTGGTTTGTTTTGAAAACATTTGAAGGGGAAGATCGGTTCTTTGGAGAAAAATACTTATTTTCTCAGTTTTGAAGCATTTTAAAAGTGAACAACTTTACTATTTTGTCCTTTTTAATTTAAAATATTTTGATTGTCAGTAGAAACAAGTGAATGGTGGTACTTCAGGCATCCCAAACGATGGATGTGATGGGTGCAAGAGACCAGCATTAATACTTTCACATCTGTACTATTTTTTTAAAGAAGGCATTAAAGAGCAACCTCTTCCTAGTAAATGAATTTCCAGTCGTGAATGTCAAATTCCATAAGTGGTGTTCCGAATGCTCATATCCATGATGCAATATAGCTAAAAATAGCTATTCTATATGTTGCAATCTGAGTGCAGAGTCGCAGCATCCTATCAAGGTAGGTTGCATCTGCATAGGACCTGATCCTGCAAGGACTTAGATGGCTAATATTTACTTCTCCGGAGATCAATGTTCACCTGAGCAATGAGTGCAGGTTGCAGGATCAACACTTTTTCTTTATGAATCTGAAATATTCTCCCTGACCCTGAATTTGCAACCCCCGACTTCTTAATCAGGATTTAACTGTAAAATTTTGCCATGTAGTTAAGAGGTTAACTTGAATTCTCTCTCTTTCAGTTTATTCTTTTTTTGAATTAGCCCCTGATTTTTTACTTCTCTTGTAAAATGTCCATAGGTTTAAAAAATAAATACCTAGATCTCAACGTATTTATGCACATTATGTTTATATGCTTACATTATATCTTTATAGATACACAAGGCCCCACATTTGCATATGCTTGCCGAATAGAGTTGGGACTGCTAATGTGCTCAAAGTTAAGCACGTGCGTTAGTGCTTTGCTGACTCAGGGCCTTAGGTTCCCAATTCCTTCATTATGTGACACCACAATTTCCTCCTTTATCACATCCTCTGTCCACTTCCCTATAGTGCAAGCAGTGTGTCCACTAAACTAAGCAAGAGGACAAGCTGTCAGCGTCCCCTAAGACTGACACGAGTGCTCCTCTCTAAATAGCAGCAGGAGGCACTCTTA